>NC_137197.1:29307593-29315093 GCF_960531495.2 Zeus faber | reverse complement strand
ACTCATACTTTAGATACTAGTGGTAATAAAGTGACACCTACCTAGCTATCATTAAATGCCTTTTTGCCCTCTCTAGGTAATACGCTTAGAAGAACCCTGAATATATAAAATGCCTGAATGATATTGACAGGAATTGTATCAAAAGATGTATCATATTATCAAAACAAAACAACAATGTGTGTGTGTGTGTGAAGGTGTGTGTGTGTGTGTGTGTGTGTGTGTGTGTGTGTGTGTGTGTGTGTGTGTGTGTGTGTGTGTGTGTGTGTTGTGTGTGTGTGTTTGTGTGTGTGTGTTTGTGTGTGTGTGTGTGTGTGTGAGTGTAGGAGGGGTCTTATCCAAACTTGTTTTGCTGTTTTTCATGCAATTTCTGTCGGCACATTAAAGTTTGCATTTCCATCAGTGTTTATGCCTCTGTCTCTCTGGTCATGGTCAACGACCCCGCCCCACCCCCCCTCCCCGACACCCCTCTGGTGTTTGAAGTAAATTGCTTCTTTTTTTAAACAGTCCATTTGCATCGACTTAACCAAAGACGATTTCCATGCGATTTACACAGGTATCCCAAAGAGAAATTGGCCTATATGCATAAAACTGTGAAGCATTCAAATGAATACGCAATTGTGGCATTGACTGAAGGTCTGTATGAACGTGTGACTTTTGCAATTGTGGCCCTGTTGTTTTCTTTTGAGGGTGGGGGGGCATTGTGCAGGAAAACATCAATCCCACACTTTGCCCCCCTCCACTCAGAATACTCCAAGAGGGTCTACCAAGGTGTTCGCGTCAAGCACACGGTGAAAGACCTGCTGGCGGAGAAGCGATCCCGACAGACCAGCGGCCAGAGATACAACGTGAGCGTGATCTCCTCTGGCATGTGTATTTCTGTGTTTGTGTACTAACAACCCCCCCCGGCCTATCTCTCCCCACTCCATTATTCTTTGAAACTAAACACCGCCATGACAGTTGGCATGTGTTGGGCCACACAATTAACAAGTCATCTTTTCAATCCTCTGCTCTGTTTGCATTTGTGTTTTTTGTGTGTGTGTGTGTGTGTGTGTGTGTGTGTGTGTGTGTGTGTGTGTGTGTGTGTGTGTGTGTGTGTGTGTGTGTGTGTGTGTGTGTGTGTGTGTGTGTGCGGGGGGTTCACGCGTCCCAAGCAATCAACGTGGCCAGTGGCCAGTGACAACCTGTACCTCCCCTTTAAACACCTCTTTCGCCGCCCTTGTACCCGGAGCGCTCACGCAAAGCACGTCGGTAAATATCCCCGAGCCAGGGCATGCGGAGAGGCGGGTGGGACACAAGGCCTTTGATGACCCCCCCCCCCCTTACCTCTCAAAGATCTACCCACACAATGCTCATCCGGGTCCGTGGCCGTGAGGGCCGACGGGCGGAGGACAGACAGACAGACAGACAGACAGACAGACAGACAAACGGCCAAAGAGGGCCACGCAGGAGGCCGCCTATGCAAAGTGAGTTCCATGCACACCTGCCGGGCGACATTGTCCTCCGCCCCGCTCCTGCCACAGACAAACCTCCTATTGTTGTCATAGACACACACACGCGCATACACACAAACACACCCACACACACAAATGCACACAGTCGGACTCAAACACACTGGCTAGCCCACATAAACATAGGCCGCTACGCACATACATGCACCGGCATGAGAGTGGCAAGATAGAAATGCTGTGTTTATGTATGAGAGGGAGAGAGAGAGAGAGGGACACACACACACACACACACACACACACACTTACACAAATAATGGGCCATTGAGACATCTGCTTGAGCAAACAGGAAGGGCTTTTCATCCTCAAACCACCTGTCAGTGTCCCTTTACAGGACGGTGTTTGTTCGGCATGTCCACACTATAGATATTCGAGCCCATGAACCACTCAGGCAATGGGGAAAGAGTTTGGTGCGATGGAAAGAAGACAAGGGGATACCATTAGAGCAAGACAAAGACCGGCCAAACCCAAATGCTTACATACACACACACACACACATACTCACACTCACACATACACCCCCCGAGACAATGAGCATTGCGTAATCCACTGTGATTGGGGAAAAGAGATTAAAGTAGGGCATCATTTGGACACGGTAGGCAAAGGGTGGCAGAATTACCGGGCCATTATTCCAAAACTCAAATCGTCTGAAAAATGTCCCATTGGACCGAAAGCCCATTTGTCGGACAGCCTACTTCCCCGAAACCTGCTAACTTGATAACCCTAAGCCCGATCTCCTCGCTTGTCGGAGCGGCAGTGTGTAGCATTAGGACTGTGGCTAATGTATTACAAAATACACATTACCATAACCATTTTTTTTCTATCTAGTTTTTATTTCTTATTTTACTTTCTATTTCTTTTTATTCAAAAATATTTTAAATACCGTGCTTAAAGGCCCAAGAGACAACTGTTTTTGCTTTAACTTCTCATTATGAAGTTAATATTGATTGCACAGTGTAATAAATACAGTAATGACACCATTGGCATTTAGATTGGTTCCTATAAGCCTCCATATCACTATGAATTTGGAATGCCACCGGGTACGAAACAGAAACATGATCGGTTTCCGCAGTGCGTCACAGGAACTGCGTCAACCAAACACAGCGGAAATGGTGGATGATGGAGCAATCTACTACAGGTAGAATAAAAAAACGATTCATTGAAATTGGTCGAGAAATGTAAACATTATGGTGCTTTTTATCCAGAAAAAGCCCATCTCCCCCATTTACTTGTGTTTGTTTACAAGCCAGTCTTGCCCGCTCCAATATGACGGTGACGTTGACATATCGCAGCGACGCGCCAAAGCAGTCAATGCGTCTTCCATGTACATTATAGATGCCTATGATGGCGCAACAGAAATAAATAAAATTGTACTAAAATTGTGACAATTCAAATTTAGCTCCTCAGTGAACATGCTTCTTTATTCTCTCTTATTTCCAAAGGGGCGTTGATCATTTCCACGGAGTGCTCTCAGCGATCGTAAAGCGATCCAGTTGTCTTTGCGAAGAGTTGTCTTTTTTCCCCTTTATTATTGTAATTCTATATTAATATACTTTAAAAAATGAATTGCTATATTCTGCAAAATGCTTTTGCAGAATATAGCATGAACGTAAACATATACATTTCTCTTAAAATCAGGGCTGAGTGTAATTTACATGCTGAAAATCGAATAATGTGAGAACAACCATAAAAAAAAACTAGTATGTAAATATGTAAGATGTAAGGTGGACATGGAAAAATAGTTTCAGGTGCAAAAATAAAAAAGGGGGAGGAGGGCCTTTTAACTGAGAGACCTGAGTGCTTCGGGATCCTTTGTCTCACTACAGCGTCTCAAAGGCAGCTGGAGAGTCTCTGGAGGTCAGCGAGTGCAAGCCAAAGAAGAGGCAGCGACTCAGACGACACGTTGCACTCCATGGGCACGTCAATTTGTGTGAACCTGAACACTGCACCCTAAAAATGAACGAAACGATATACTGAGATTTCTTACCACGCCTATTGTCGGCCGTGTCAGTTTGTCTCAAAAGGCGACAGATAAGATCCAAAGCCTACTTTCAAACATGGTTATGGCTCATTAAAACCGCACTGAGACCGGTCAGCATGAGGCTAAACAAATTAACTTGTTTTAACTCGTTTACAACGTTTAGAAACATAGAAACAGAACAAAAACACAGAGGCACGCAGGTATCTAAATGCCGGCAGGGTCCAATCGACTACCCATCCACAGTACACCCCTCGCTGGAGCCGACGCCATCTGTTCTCTGAACGCATAAAGGGCCTTTGAGAGGCGGGGACAAACTCCGACCGCGAAGCCACTCTCTCTACGCGTTGCAACGGGACTCGGGCGGAGCTTAGGTCCGCTTTCAAACACACTTTCGACAAGATTCTTTATCATAAATCGGGGGTGATTTGATGAGGTGCCAGTCATTACGTCATATTCGTTATCGTAGCTGACGGCGGGCAGCGTTTGCAACCCTTGGACTCGACTCCATTGTGCCTCTTCTCCATCTGGTGCCACGGGTCCTAAACAAGCTGATTTCCATACGCGGCCCTCAGAGATGCACTGGGCTGTACCTGGGCCGCACAAGGAAGTCTTGGCACTGGCAAATGATATTCAAATCCAGCCCTCAGAATTTGCTTTCCCCTTCCAGCCAACACAGGCTTAATATCAACTCTTTCATGTTAGCAATATGCAAACGGCAGCGCCTATCCTCCCCAAACCTCCCTGTGCGTGTGTGTGTATGTGTTACCTTACTTGCTCTCTCTCTCTCATTTCATCTTTCAGAGATATATATGAAATTAAAATATATGATATATATGGGAGAGGTGTGTATATATGTTTTAATATATACAGTATATAACCATGCATATTCCTAGAACTAGGCCATCCACTGTTGTACTTTAACTTATATTATATTACTCCGCATATATATATATATATATATGGAGACGTATATATTAGTTACGAGACACAAGATAGATACAAGTCCAAGCCATTGGACTAGCCCCAATATGTTACTGTGATGTTTATACAATGGCACAGTCTTTATTTTAGTATTGTATTTTGTCCATATCTTTACTTTTTGATTTTCCACTTTGGCAATGTAAAGCTATATTTCCCATGCCAATAAAGCCCAAGTTAGTTAGATGGACAGACAGACAGACAGACAGACAGATAGATAGATAGATAGATAGATAGATAGATAGATAGATAGATAGATAGATAGATAGATAGATAGATAGATAGATAGATAGATAGATAGATAGATAGATAGATAGATAGATAGATATGCCACCATGTCACACTTACACTCTGTCCTTCTCCTCAGGGGGGAGCGACCACTCCACCATCATTTGTGCAAATGCCAGGTAAGACTTCAAATTGGGAATATCTGGGTTACAAGCTGTACAATCCAATGCAAAACACAGATTCTGAATCATCTATAATGAAGTTGTCTGTTGTTTCCAAAGAATGAGACCACCGTAACAGGTTTACACATCTTGTTTTGTTGCCCTCTCTCTGGGCAGTAAACCTAATACATAAAACTAAACCCTGAGGCTTCATTATCTGGAGTCACTTGAACAACAAAGAAAACAGGAGGACGGGCTTTGGGGAAAAAACTGACATCATTTGTGAATGTTTCAAAATCGCAGAAGACACTCGCAGGCCGTACTCGAAACAGCCAACAAGCAAACCCCGGCTACACAACACAGCACAGCAGTGGCACTTTGGGAAGGCACAACAACCCTCCAAGCCCTTTGGCTAGAATGACTGCACGTTCTCATTCACATAAGAGCAACCTTTCCCCAACTTCTCATTCATCTGTCCGTCCGACGCAGGGTCCCACATGCTGCCCGGCTACTACAGCATGAGGCGCCCCTTCATCTCCGACTCGGACTTCTGTCCCTCCGCCAAGCAGTTCTCGGCCGACGTCTACTCGTCCGCCCTGGGCAGCAAACCCCTGAGCTACGACTCCTCTGCTGTGAGCGGCTACTCCTCCCTGATCGACGGCTACTACCCGGAGACCTTCGGCGACTACCGCAGCACTGCCACCTTTTCCGGCCCGGGGGGCTCCTCCATCTTTCCCTCCTCGGCTCTCTCCTCCTTGCTGCCTCCCTTCAGCGGGGAGTCCTCGCACTTGTTTCTGGTAAAGAGACGCCTGGCGCCTCCTGCATCTATTTGCTCTCACTGACGGGTTGATGGCGTAGAGTTAAGCTCACCTTCATCTCTCTCTTTGTGCACCCTTCCTTTTCCTCTTCACCAGAGGGAGTCCTGGGAGCAGTCGGTCACAGACCCAGGCGTGTCCCAGGTGGAAGGCCTTTGTCCTGAGGGGCTGGGTGGCAGCGTTGGCGTGTCGGCATCCATGCCCAGCCCGGAGCCGCCGGGCAGCCCGTCACAGTACCAGTCCCCCGGCCGGGGCTCCTCCATGGATGCTGCAGCCCCGGGCATTCCCTACACCCTGCAGCCCCTGGACGAGGAGAGCCACTACCACCCTTTAACTGCTAGCTCCTACCCGACGCTGTTGCCCTACTCCTCCTGCTCCCCCTATATGAGCAGTGCCGGCGTTGGTGACCTGGCACCCAAGATGGCACCCAACGAGGCTGACGACCATGGGGCCCTCCACCCCCACAGCGATGCTCGCTCCTGGGCCAAAGAAGACGCTGACAGCTCCTGGTCGCCCTATGAGATCCGGAGGTCCTACTGAACCCTGACCCAGTGGACTATTGAGAATGCATACGGAACAGAAGCAGAAGCCAGCTTTCAAAGGAAGGAACACAAGGACATCACTGCTTGTTTGCTTGTGACACTATTTAAAACATGAAGTTAGGTACTTGACCAGCACTTGCAAATGCAGAGGTTTCACTGTCCATCTGAGATGAAGGACCCTGCAAGGATGCCTGCAAATACTTTAGCACAGAGGACACTTTCAGTGAGGGTGTATCTTCTGAAGAGTTGCATTTGAGAAGGTTTAATGCCAAAGAATGAAAATGTAAATGTGGTCTATAGACATATGATGAATGATCAGTGTAAATTTCGGGTGTTTTTTTAAGCACTGTCACATTGTGTTTACTTTTAGTGGATAGGGATGTTACTATAATGAACCACTGAGTGGCGCCTCAACCCACATTGGAAATAAAGAGCCATTAAACCTGGCAAATCCCCTTCTTTTGTATGGCACTTAGAAATGGACACTGACAGAGATGAAATGAGTAATATAGTTCAGGTAAATAAATAGTATTCAAAATCTAAAAAATAGAATGAAGACAAGGTCATAAATCATCTCCCGTTGCAAAACAAAATTAATTCCACATTTGCCCACTAAGCGACGCCCTCGCACCGCTCCTGCACCTGTTGGACTGGCGCTCAGACTGAGGCGGTAGAATAGAAGTGACTGAGGGTTAAAGCCTTGAAACTTTAGTGAAACCTTGAGAAAGTTTCTTAGTAGGTTACACCGTTACACCGGATCTTCTTTTAAGGCGGGCTAAGAAACAACAGCAAATCTAAGGTTGTTTCAATGAGTCTAGTTTTCACGAGTCTAGTTTTGTTCAGTTTTCATCACATCTTCATTCCAGCATAAAGTATAAATATATGAATCAATGAATCAATGAATAAATAAATTAATTAATAAATAAACAAACAAATAAACAAATAAACAAATAAATAAATACATGTACTACGTATAATCCGTGTGGTCAAGAGAGACAATTACAAAAAACCAACAGGAAAAAACATTTAAAATTTTACTTTTAATGAAATTGTACATTCAGTCTCCTGTTTAAGTAATTTCCCCCTGGCCCACAATTTGACAACAAAGTGTAGAACAATCTGTTTGAACAATTTATAAGTATTTCACTTGGGTTTCCTAACTTTTGTCACTCATCAATATTTTCCTGATTATTGATCATTAATTACACTGTTAAAAAAAAAAAAAAAAGTCACTCCTTGACTCATTGTGTATTTAACAGCAAAGTCGTTCTGTGTTTCAAAGGATAGGCC
>NC_137197.1:29245093-29302593 GCF_960531495.2 Zeus faber | reverse complement strand
AGGAGAGCCTCTTCAGCCACCACCAGTGCCTGGACCTGATCCTGGCCGGTAACTACGGCACCGACCCCGACCACTGCGCGTCGCCGCAGCCCCCTGGCGGCTGGAGCCACGCGCAGCTCTCCCCCGAGGCGGAGTACTACACCCGCGGCGTCATGGTGAGGCGTCTTTTTCCGTTTGCTCGTTTTGTCGTCGTTTTACTTCGGAGATCGTGCGTGATGACGCGCGCAATGACTGTGCGCGCCGGGGAATATCCGACCGCGTTCTGTTGAGGGGACCGGATTTTTTTTTTTTTACCTTGATTTTCCAACATGCACAAAAATGCACAAACACGAATCCACATTTTTAACTTCTAACTGTATTTTCACGGGGGGGGGATACCATTCCCTCAGATTGTTTTTATACCGCTTCTCTGTAGCCATAGGTTTGTTATGTATTTGTTTACTGTCAGCCATCAAGTATTCCTCGCATTAGTCCAACCATAGGAACAAGTGACATGTTGTAAAATGTTGTTTTCATTTAACTAGGGATTTATAGGTTTTAGTGGGCAAATTGTGATTGGTTGACACGGCAATAGGTGGGACAGCAGAGAATACGGCTTCCTTTTATTTGAGGGGTTTAGGCAATTTTTTGGTGTTTTCTTTTTGTTCGTTAATCGATATTGGTATTAGTTAATAGTTGTTCAGTTATTTAATTCAAAGCACCCTTCCACACTCCACATTCGGGCCCGCACATCAATGTAGCCAGTTTAATGGCCTCCACTGTACAGTTTAACCTGGAAAGGTGCGCTTTATAGTCTGGATAGGAAACACGCCCCATGGGTGCAATAGTATGGGTGGTATTATGTGAACAATAAGATGTTTTTTTTCCCAATCTTATTATTATTATTTTTTTATTTAATGAAAAAAAAAAAATCATTCCAGACTCCGTCCTCGCCTGAAGACTGCCTCAAACTCCCGATGGACCACAACAGCTATTCCCCGCAGGAGTCCTTCTCCTCCTCCTCCTCCTCCTGCTACGACTCGCCCACCAGGATGGACTCCAGCTTCCAAGGCCTGACCCACCCGGGCCACTCCCAGCACTCCCAGCACTCCCAGCACTCCCAGCACTCCCAGCACTCCCAGCACTCCCAGCACTGCGGCTTCCAGGACTGTTACTGCCTTCAGTACTGCTGGGGGGGCCCGCAGGAGAGCTCCGCCCCGGAGTTCGACCCGTACCACGGCACGTACCAAGGTCCCACAGACTATCCCTGCACCTACCCAACGGAAGACACCTACTTCAGGAGGGATCTGCCCATGAATTCGGAGATGTGCTACAATATACTATGATGGGGACACGCACCAGTGTTAGATTCCAGTTTGATCGTGTAAATAAGTGAAACTAGTGCTGTCAAACGATGGTTCGATATACGAATGCTATTCGAATTATAACAAAAAAAAATGTTCGAATCAGAAAATTCACATAAACATTTTTTTTCAGTATTTCAGCAAAAATGTATTCATTTTTATAAAAAAAAATATGAGTCGTGCAAACGTCCACATACATCCTCTTTGTGCGCGCAAGTGAATGAACTTTGTCCGTGCACCGCTCCGCTGCTCCTTCCGTAGCTCTCCCGCGTCTGTGTGTCAGCATCCTCCGCCACCCAGTGGCATCACTAGGGGGTGCGGACCCCACCGGGCGACACCTATCGGGTCGAGATGAAAAGAGGCAACAATTCAACAGCGAGTGAGTTTGGAAACCAGCTCGGCCACAGAGAGATAAAACGCCCCCTTTGGAAGTACTTCGATCTTTGGTCACTGAATAAATGGCAAAATTGTGGATTGTAAATTGTACCGACAGCTATGTCTTTTTGTATTGGTTTGCCCTCTTGTGGACCCAAAGCGAAATAACGTGCCCGAAAGTTGGTCAAATTGCAAACATTTTTAAATTGTATAAGATGTTAGAATATATTCGAAACTCATGTTTATTTCAGAAGGAATATTTGAACGTGATTTTTCACCGATGTTGACAGCCCCCGGCGTCTGCCACGAGGCTGTCTGAATTTACTGAATGGGGTTAGAATTAACTGAGGTTTGGGAGCAGTGACCACACCCCGACCACACCGACTGGCAATCAACTTTACATACATATATACCCATCATATACACCAGTCATTAGGCCGTCTGAGCGTTCCCAACCCACCACCTCCCCAAGTCTCCACCTCTCACCTCCTCTCTAGCGCGCTTTTTCCATCACCACCAAGGGATCCGAAGGCACGGCTGAGGCCTGAGGCCCTTAAGACTCTTTTACCCATCTAGAGTCAAGGCTCCCTGTGTTCGATCCTCACGAAAGCTTGACATCATCCCACCCATCAGCGTTCCTCACCAACCAAACCATTAACATCCCCTTTCTTACCCATGATCACCACTGTCTCGTATCTTCTTTTACTTGGCATTTCGCATATTCATTTCAGTCAATTACGCTTCAATCTATCTGTTGTGGCGTGGTCTCTAACTTTTGAAATGGGTGTTGTGGTTGTTTGGTCGTTGATTGTGCAAAAGGCTTGTGATTTTATTTTTGTATCTGTGATTCTTTTGTCCAAAACACATTATTTTTTTACATGGAAACCCATTTTTTCATATAATAAAACATTCTGTGAAATCAGCGTTTCGGTGTCCTGACAGTTTCTTTGGCTTTCGTGACGGACGATATGAACAAAAGTATGGCAAGACAAAGAGGGGGCCGACTAGTCATGCTTTTTATACTTGGTATGTTTCATTAAAAGCAGCATCGGCTTCCTGCATTGACACCTCACCTGTTGATCCAAAACCTTCATCTTATTGGGCACTCTCAAAAAAAATTTAATTGAACACTAATTTGAGTCCCCCAAAAACGAATTTAGCCCTGAACTGTACATACATACAACTGCATAGTCAAACAAGCAATTTCAACGGCACTTTATTTTTTTTACCTGATTTGTCATGCAGGCCCGGGGAATTTTTTTCATGTTCAAAACCTTAACTTCAGACAGAGCCAAACGCCAAACACACTGGTTTGTATTTCAACAACTCAACTCGTGACTCTAAACAAACAAATATATATATATATATTTAAAAAAAAAAAGTGTCAAACCCACACGGAGCTCCCGGGGCGATGGGATGAAAGGACAACAGGTATAATGGGTAATGTGGGAATCCTCTAACTGAAACAACAGTTCCAAACAGTAGAGAAGGAGGCACCCCCTCCTCCACCCCGCAAGATCTGATCTGTCCCACAACCGCTACCGCGCTCTGGTCCGTTAGTCTCAACGTGGCAGGATCAGACTGGGAAACAAACTGCTGCCGATTCCCCTGTTTTGCCTCAACGGGGCCACCTCACCAGACACCACACGACGTGTCTCCATCCCCCATTATCCCATCAGTCCTGATGGGAAGGATAAACAAAAAACAGTGTCTCAGAAGAAGGAACAAAAGATATGCATTTCTTAAAACCGCGACATAATTTCCTAGGATAGGCTTGTCCCTGGAATTGACCATAAGTCCATAGATTTGGCTACATTTTTAAGAAGAAGAATCTTTATTTGTCACATGACACACCGCATGCATAGACACACACTTTTTGGATGGTGGCCAGTGAAATGAGGTCTCTGCATTTTTCCCATACTGGCTTGTCCTTCCTGCGGGGGGGGGGGGGGGGGGGGGGGGGGGCAGCCCAGAGCAGTGGGCAGCATTTGTCAACGTGACTAGGGACCTGGTGTCACTCACTGGTGATGTGTGGATGTTTTTGGTGGGGGGTCCTTACTGATGTTAGCTGGAGGAAACACCATGTGAGCACAGGGAGAACATGCAAACTCCACACAGAAAGGCAGTGCAATACACTGTGCCACCGTGCCACATGACAAGCTTCGGGGTTTCCAAATGAAATAGTGGAAGATACTTTCTCAAAGACGTTCTAGCTGGTTTACGATGTCTTCTTTTGCCGTGGAGATAGTTCTACATCTGGTGTGTCTACTGTGAGAATCTCAGTCCTACTTTGGGTGATTGAAAAATAGTTCAAAAAGGGACATAGGGCTGTGGGGTATTGTTTATTATTCTTACCTTCTTTCTTTTTTTCGTTTGGAATGTTCTGCTGCACCAGCAGCTTGACATCGGTCAAAGTCAAACACTCGAGTGATTTTCGGGCATGAGCTACGCCGTCCAAATATCAAGTTGGCGTGCGTGGCTCATGCCAACTGATGGCTGCTGAACAAGCAGTTGCAGTGGAAATTCCCCTCCAAAAAAACAAAAATAATAAAACTTGGCAGCACCCCAGTGTGGCACTATCACCTGCATGGCTACACGCACACCCACGCTCACCCTCACTCGAATCCCCCCCAAAACAGCTTTATCTTTCTTTCTTCTTTCTTTCTATTTAGTTTCAGATGAATTGCTTAAAATACTGTAAAGGGACTTTGATGTTGGCGTTTCAAACGCTATCACAATTGCTCATCTTTTTTTCAGGTTAAAAACACTTCCTTTCAAAATACATAGAAAAATAAATAAGAAAATATAAAGTAATATAAAAAGGCATGAAATAAATCATTGAAAAACTATTAAGAGCATTATCATGAGGACTTGGTGTGCCAGCGCACCAAGGATCCTGCATAATATCCTGCACTGATCTGCATAAAATTAAAACTAAACATTCACTTAACCATTGACCCCTAACCCAATTCCGTTGTGGAGCCTGTGAGGGAACTCTGTACGATTTCTCTGATTTTACAGCCAAATATAAGAGCTCATCTGGTAGCACTGCAGGCTAATACGCATAGTTAGTGCATTTTGCACCTAGGGAGAACGTGGCTCTGTGCCCTTTCTTTCCCTTCATATCAGAGGGTGTTTTGCCCTTTTGTGCTACCTCGAGGTTTCTTAATTACATATTAAACTTCCACGCCCAGCGGCTGATAACAGATGTAGTATATAGGTTGTAGGAGCATAATGGCCAAATGACAGCAGGTACATATTGGCTTATCGAGCACAATGGCGTGAGAGGGCCAAACGGAGCCGGAGCCGCTTTAGTCATCGGCCCCTTCCCGGAACAGGAACAACCCCTAAAATTCAAGTTTTCCCTTTTAAGTGGACAGAATTTTTGTCACGGTGCCAATCAAAAACAAACAAAAAAAATTGAATGAAAAGATGATTTTCTTTCATGATTTGTGTTTATATCCTGAATATGTAAATCGAAATCAAAGCCATCCTGATGGGATCGGCTCACTGCGTGGAAATATAAAGTCGTACTCTTCTGTTCCGTTTACGGGGATTTAAGGAGAGAGAGAGAGAGAGAGAGAGAGAGAGCAGCGACAAACATGTGCAGGCTTATTTTTCTTTTTCTTTTTTTCTTTTTTTAACCACCTCCTCATTACATTGCTGACATGCTATCTGAATTCATATGTGAGTGTCACTCTCCCATTTATTTGATTTCGTTATTTTTGTTCTCTGAGGGGGCTCTAACACTAGGACAGGTCTGAGCGTGATTACAGAAATTACACTAACCCCCCTCCCACCCCACCCCAACCCGCTCTTGATAGCTCGGCCCTTTCACCAAAATTTAACCCTCCTCCCCCAGATTCAAATTCAGGCTGGGAAAGAGAAAGAGTTGCTTTGTTTCTTTATGTGCTCGTGCACTTTACACGTGCTCTGAAATAGCTATAAAAAAAAAAAAAAATCAGAATAACACATTTCCCAATATCCCAATTTCCCTTATTATAACACCACATGCAAACATAAAAACGCGATAACGATCGCTATAATTGCAGAGCATGCTCAGTGTCCCCTCTGGCTACGGCATTACGGCGTAGAGGCGGGGCCCTGCTGGGGGCACGTTAGATCAAGTTCAAGTCTTAGAATGTTGCATGGAACATGGAACGAGGTTCAAAAGGAGAAAGTAAAAACGTAGGTGCCATTACCCCAAATAGTTTTCATTTGGAACAGATCAATTATTGACCGCTGCTAATGAAACCGTTCAAGTCGGAAGTGACGCCCCACCAGATTTTTTTATATCTGGATTTTTTAGATTTGTATATTATTTTACTACATTTATTTTTTTAATAATATGTAGTTGTGATTATTTTATATTGTGAGTCAATTGTATTCTTCTAAATATGTCATAGACCCTTTAAAAGTCACGCACCTCCTTTGACTATATGGCATTGGTTTCTTCCAAAAGTTGCAGGATGAAATCGGTTTGCAGCAGCAGCAGCAGGTACACACAACATGTACCTGCTGCTGCTGCTGCTGCTGCTCCGTGTGAAAATGAAATGCAATTAGTTACACACGCTAAATTGCATTTGAGAAATAGGGGCAAAGTTTGCTTTGCAAGATAGTTGGCTAGTACCAGCTAAAGTTAGTGGCCATCCCTCACAACCTATTTCATATCGGTAAGGGAAAGCTGCGTGAATCTTGTGGCAGTGAGCTGATAGTTAGCACCACTATCACAGGTTATAGTTGGCAAAACACTGGATTCCATTTGATATCTCCAGGTCAAGATGCAGAGGAAAAGCTTGTCATGCTGAAAAGAAAAACGACAGAAAGCTCTAGCACTGTCCTCAGTCAGGATGGTGCAAGAGGTAGGTTATTTTAGGTGAGATTTATAGTGATTTAAAGTATATAGTGAGTTAAAGTTGCTTATGTGTGAAGCAGGTACAGATAAGTGAATAGCATGTGAACAACATGTTCATGATGATAATAATAATAATAATAATAATAATAATAATAATAATAATAATAATAATAATAATAATAATAATAATAATAATAATAATAATAATAATAATAATAATAATAATAATAATGTTGTCAACGTACTGTGTAAGAGGCAGTCAATTAGCCTATTTGGTGGTAGGGAAGTGGTTTAATAAATAAAATCCACATAAACACATGAACAAATTAAACAGTATGTAAGGAATTTCACATGATTTCAATTAATGTTTTTCTCAGATTTTCAGACCGACAGAGAAGTTTTTCAAGTTATCGAGAGTAACCTCTTAGGCGTCATTGAGCAACTCTACTCCATCATGGAAGGTTCCACCAAAAGGCCACGGCTTGTTCATTGATGTGAAAAAGACGGTGATGGAAAATGACCCCGAGAGACCCAAGACACTGAATTCATCTTGTTCATCAACCCATCTTGTGACACTCAAAGCGAGTGTCACAAGATGGGTTGATGAACAAGATGAATTGCAGAGTCCTGCTCAGTCTGAGCTTTTATTGGCAATAGAGCAGGCACTGCTATGTGATGACAGCACAGACCCAACTGTACTGATGCTGCTTCGTATGCACTGTTTGAAAATACAGCTATTACCTTGTTGGCAGGTTCCTTTCATCTGCAGCTTTACTGTCTATGTTCTCCAAATGAATTTGCATTGTGGATATAGTCCTTTTATGTGAATTTATGCCCATCAAAATTTGTGGGTGAAGCAGACAAGATTCAGCTCTTTTTTGAGAAAAGTGGCATCAGTGTAGAAGCTAGTGTAGAAGTGAGTGAATAAGTGAGGGGGCATTTTCAATAACCATAACAGCACAAATAGTTGACATGAAAATCTCAATATAAATATACAGTATTCTCTAATTGTTCCCCCCCACCCACCCCTGGAATTTTGGCTTGCACGATGCCTTTGTCTAATATACCCAATAAAGTGAGGTCATGGGCATGGATTCCTATGAGTTCTCATTAATTTAACAAGAAAAAAAAAAAGATCCATCCCTAGCATCACGCCTGGATGAACCCTCTGATGATAATTTAGGTTATTTATTTACTGTGCAAAATCTGAGCACGAATCTGGGAATTGATGGGGTGATAATGAATGTGGTCAGTGGATATTCTCCCCAAGTTGAGTGTGAGATGGAAGAGAAAGAAGAATTCTTTAGTGAGTTGGATGTAGTGGTGGAGAGCGTCCCTAAGGGAGAGAGAGTGGTCGTTGGAGCAGATCTCAATGTGCATGTTGGAGAAGGGATCAGAGACATAGGTGATGAGAAAGTGATGGGTAGGTATGGTGTCAAGGAGATGAATGTGGAAGGACAGATGGTCCTGGATTTCGCCAAAAGTATGGAACGCAGGACGGTCATTCTGCGAAATGCATTCTGGGATACTTGGCTGTCCCAAGTCCACACAAGTCACCACCGATGCAGACTCGATAAAATGGGCGGAGCAAGTCTGCATCCTGACATTTGGACTGGACTTGCCTTGATGCGTACTTTGAATTGGAACAGTACTTGGGCTGGGACTAATGATGTTTCACAAGTCCACAAGAACACAAGTACAGACAAGAACGCAGATTGAGAAAGGGCCAAGGACTCTTGGTGGTGGAATGAGGAAGTATAGGAGCGCATAGAGCAGAAGAGGTTTGCGAAGAAGAAATGGGATGCTCAGAGAGATGAAGAAAATAGGCAGGAGTACAAGCTGATGCGGCGCAAGGCGAAGAGAGAAGTGGCAAAGGCAAAGGAAAAGGCATACGACGATTTGTATGAGAGGTTGGACAGTAAGGAAGGAAAAAAGACTTGGACTTACCGATTGGCAAGATAAAGGGACCAAGCTGGGAAGGATGTACAGCAGATTAGGGTGATGAAGGATAATGATGGGAATGTGCTGACTAGTGAGGACAGTGTGCTGAGAAGGTGGAAGGAGTACTCTGAGGAGCTGATGAATGAAGAAAATGAGAGGGGGAGAAGAGTGGATGATGTGGGGATAGTGGATGAAGAAGTGCAGCAAATCAGCAAGGATGAGTTGAGAACAGCATTAAAGAAGATGAAGAGTGGAAAGGCAGTTGGCCCAGATGACATACCTGGGGAAGCATGGAAATGTTTAGGTGAGATGGCAGTGGTGTTCCTTACGAGACTGTTTAACACCATCCTGAAAAGGGAGAGGATGCCAGAGGAGTGGAGAAGAAGTGTACTGGTACCCATCTCCAAGAATAAAGGAGACATACAGAGCTGTGGTAACTACAGGGGAATAAAGTTGATCAGCCACAGCATGAAGCTATGGGAAAGGGTAGTGGAGGCTAGGTTAAGAGGAGAGGTGGGGATCAGCAAGCAGCAGTATGGTTTCATGCCAGGAAAGAGTACGCAATGTTTGCTTTAAGAATGCTGATGGAAAGTACAGGGAAGGCCAGAGGGAGTTGCACTGCCTTTTGGTGGATTTAGAGAAAGCATATGATAGGGTGCCAAGAGCAGAAGTGTGGTATTGCATCAGGAAGTCTGTAAGTAAGAGTGGTACAGGATATGTATGAGGGCAGTCAGTCAGTAGTAAGGTGTGCAGTAGGTGTGACGAAGGCATTCAAAGTGGAGATGGCATTGCATCAAGAGTCAGCTCTGAGCCCTTTCTTGTTTGCAATGGTGATGGACAGGTTATCAGATGAAATCAGGCAGGAGTCTCTGTGGACCATGATGTTCATGGATGAAATTGTGATCTGTTGCGAGAGTAGAGAGCAGGTTGAGGAGAGCCTGGAGAGCTGGAGGCATGCATTAGAGGGAAGAGGAATGAGAGTCAGCAGGAGTAAAACAGAATACATGTGCCTGAATGGGAGGGAGTGCGGCGAAAAGCTGAGAATGCAAGGAGTGGAGGTGGAGAAGGCGGATGAGTTCAAGTACTTGGGGTCGACTATCCAAAGCAGCGGAGAATGCGGGAGAGAGGTGAAGAAAAGAGTACAGGCAGGGTGGAGTGGGTAGAGAAGAGTGTGCGGAGTGATCTGTGACAGAAGGGTTCCAGCAAGAGTGAAGAGGAAGGTCTACAGGATGGTAATGAGACCAGCTATGTTGTACAGTTTAGAGGCTGTGGCACTGACAAAAAGGCAGGTGGCTGAACTGGAGGTGGCAGAGTTGAGGATGTTGAGATTTTCATTGGGAGTGACAAGGATGAACAGGATTAAGAATGAATACATTAGAGGGACAGCTCAGGTTGGACAGTTTGGTGGAAAAGTGAGAGAGGCGAGATTGGGATGGTTTGGAGACCTGTGTAGGAGAGATGAGAGTTACATTGGGAAAAGGATGCTGAGGATGGAGCTGCCAGGCAAGAGGAAAAGAGGAAGGCCAAAGAGAAGGTTTGTGGATGTGGTGAGGGAGGACATGCAGGCGGTTGGTGTAAGGGAGGAAGATGCGCAGAACAGAAGGTATTGGAGGCAGATGATCCGCTGTGGAATCAACATGGGTATTAACATATTAACATAGTATTGCTAGGTTGTAAAAACAGGCCTCCTGAAACACATTGATATAGGTAATGGAGTTTAGAGTATATTGCCAAATGTTGCTTCTTGCTTCTTGTTTATTTTTTGTTTTATTTTATTGTTATTTTTAAAATCAAGATTTAGGTAAAATGTTTGTTGTTTATTATTCATCATTGCAGGGGATGGTAGCTCAGGAGCTCAGGAGGTTGCTGGTTGCTGGTTCGATCCCAGGCTCCTCCTGCTAGCATGCTGTAGTGTCCTTGAGCAAGACACTTAACCCCTAATTGCTCCTGATGGCTGCGTCCGTCGGTGATTGAACAATTGTAAGTAGCTTTGGATAAAAGCGTCTGCTTAATGTAATTGCATACAGTATATTGCCAATTTTTTTTATTGTTTTGATATTGGTTATTTTCCTGATTTTACTGTTTTGGTTTATTTATTTTATATTTATTATTAAATGTTTACGGTTTGTGTTTATTTTCAAAAATGTATTCTGTCTTCTAGTGAATTCTTAAGTTGTTGCATATTGCCATTTTCTTTTTTCTATGATTATTCTTATTACTTTATTATTTTCCCTATTTTGATGCATCTGTATATCTATCCATCTATCTATTTAAATCATACATGTCTTTGAACTGCAAATCCATAAAATTATATCATGAAACGATTGGAAGGCACTGGGTGAAACAGAGCAGCGCGGGGAACACACTTCAGTTGCTGAAGTGCCCCTCTGATGAGTGATTATGGGAGAGAAAAAGTCAAGCCTGGATGTGTCAGACGCTTAGTTTAGTGCACTTGCAGAGCAATAACTGCTATGTTTGCGGAAAATAAATGCATTATATGAACTATAAAACTGCTGCTCTACAAACTCATTAAACAAATTCAAGCAAGGGCCCTTAAGCCTACACCTCCTGTTTCCCGCCTCCTCTGGGCTGTTTTTTCTGAGCCCATTCCGCACTTTCTGATGCGACTGGTGGACAGCCAGCGCTCCAGTGCGTCGGTGTCGACAATAAAACCTATATTAACTACAATAAAAGACACCAAAACTGTTAAACAATACCCGGATTTATCCCAGAAAATTAGGAGAATAGACATGCAGAGACATCCTGGCGTCTTAATCTGTCAGTGTCGACTACGACATTGGCAAGGCTGCCCAATGCCCACAGGCCACAGAATTTTCACCCCCGCTCCCTCAGATAAAGTTTTGGCAACAGCTTCACATGTACCGCCTTGCCATCGGAGCCACGGCGCTGCACTGGCACGTTGGAGCAAAAACTCTTGAAGGAGCAAAGTTTGATTTTGACGCTGGGTGAAAAGAATGTGTGCCTGCATAATCTGACGACGGCCTCGTTGTGTTTACTTTAGGCCAATCTTGCTGAGTGAAAATCCTTTTGTCCACGTAAAAGAGGGGAGAACAGATTGATGACAGGGCCATTTGACTCGATACATTTTGATATTCTGCATCTTCTGTCTTACTATTAGAACAGACCAACAGACAGAGTACACAAAAACATTTAATTTAATTTATTTTTCAACTTAAAAAATATCAATTTTTTCAGTTGTTACCGATCACCTTAAAAATGGAGGTTCAAATCACATCCAGAGCATTTTTTAGCATTTATCAGAATGGCAAAAACTTGCACCAAAATTAATATTACCTAACTTCGGAAGTGACGGAAAATGTCCCGATTTGCCCCTGGTTCATTTGAACTGAATCACCATAGTGCAGCAACTGATCTTTTGGCAAATTAAAGAGTTGAGGTTGTGACCTGAGACGAGCGTCAAGGAAAAGGAAGATGCCCAACGCTCATACATTATTCACTTCAGAGTCGACTTATTGATGTAAAAACATTCATTACCAAGAATAACAGTAACACTGAGTAAGAATAGTGCTGAAGTAAGCCATGATCTGCATGTTCACCAAGAAGAAATAGGCCGGACAAAAAGTAACAATGAATTTTCCAAAGCACAGTTTGGACAACTTTCAGATATTGGCTAAGAATAGAGAGTTGCTGTAAGTGTCTTTTCTCTTCCCCTCTTCGCCCTCGTCCTTCGGATCTTCCAGAAGCTTCTCCAGCGGGTTTGGTAGCTCGGTCTCTCCCTCGGGATCCTCATCTGGATTATGAGGGTCCAGTGGGTCGACCTGGGCCCCCGGGTTCAGCCGTGGAATGTCTAGCGGCTGCAGCGACGTTTCCAGACCCTGGACCTGGACCTGCGGCATTGTGGCGGCGTGCGCAGACAGCGGCGGGCAGGGCAGGGGGGCGTGGAGCAGGGGGGAACCAGGCAGAGCGGCGGCGCACGACGATGTCAACTGGACACCCGGAGCCGGAAGGGTGGAGACAGCTGTCAGGGGCTGGGCCCAGGGGATGTAGGTGAAACCAGCCTCATGGAGGTCCATCTGCATGTGCGACGGCTGCACCGGGGTCATGGGAATGGTCTGGGAAGGAAAAAGAAGATGTTGATGATGTGGAGAGAATTAAATGAGGGTGGTGTTTATTGCAGTTTGGTTGCCAATTAAGCCATTTGGAGCTATTTTATGGACATTTATGACAGCACTGCCTGAGGTTCTGTCCTTAAGCATAGGGATGAGGGTCTGAAGCTCTTTGGCTAAACTTAGAGCTAGACTTCGATGTGTAGCCCCCTAATTATCAGCACAAAGGGATTTGATGTAGGATGCTGTAAGGACCATTATTTTATGTATCAAATATATCACTGTATGGGCTCATGCATTGTGAGAAACTGTAGCATCATCTTGAAACCACATCACTATCTAACCATCACGGCTTTTTGTCCATCGTCCTCACCCCGCCAAAGTTGGTGAGAAGTGGGGTATGGGTGTAGGTCAGCATGGCAGGGGGTCCCACCACAGCATAGCTGGGGCAGAGGGTCTGCATGTACACGTCGGCCGGGTAGGCCGAGTAGGCGAGAGAGCACTGGGTGGCCGGGACAGTGGCAGGGTCCTGTCGGGTGTAGTCGGTTGAGTGTGCCAGTGTCAAGGCGGCACCAGGGGCACTGGACTGGGCCGGCCATCCCGCGAAAAACCCCCCGTCGTCTGACGCAACACCGGCCACCTCGACCGCAAAGTCACCTGTCATTGGGAAGGGGGAGTTAGGGCAGGACTGCTACACCAAATCCAAATTGGGCATGAAAGCTGGGCATGTGTAATGGCAACGTTGTGCTTATGAGAACTTCGCAAGTTACTCACGGCCTTGAACGTAGGGCGACTGAGGCTGGCCGCGGCGCTGGGCGACATCCTGCAGAAAACAAATGGTGTCAGTGGCGCAAAGGAGCAAGGAATCAAAACACATGGAGGCAGGATCGGTAAGAGAGGGGCAGACTTGTTGACATGAAAACACACTGTATTTACACTTGTGCCAATGAACGCCAAGTGTATGGAATAGAAAAATAAAGCTGGATGTTTGTGTGTGTGTGTGTATGTGTGTGGGGGTGTGATATGAAGTGGGGTTTATTACTTTCTATTTTTATTTCAGATTATTTTCACTTATCTGTATATTTATTTTTTTAAAGAAATATTGACATATTTCTTTGTTTATTATTATTATTATTATTATTATCTTCACATATCTGTGTATACACCGATCAGCCACAACATTAAAACCACCGACATTGACCATCTTGTTCCAGTGTCACCTGTCAAGGGGTGAGATATATTAGGCAGCAAGTGAACAGTCAGTTCTTGAAGTTGATGTGTTGGAAGCAGGAAAAATGGGCAAGCCTAAGGATCTGAGCGACTTTGAAAAGGAGCAAATTGTGATGGCTAGACGACTGGGTCAGAGCATCTCCAAAACGGCAGGTCTTGCGGGTTTTCAGCATCTGTTGCAGCACATTTTCACGCATTTCACAATACAGGTAAAAGTTAGTTAGCCTAGCACGCAATATCGCCTGCATAATCAGTCCAATTCCATTGGTAGGAATCACCCCGTGGGCTCATTCGTGGGCCTGCCTGACATTAATCCCCCATTTGATGCTGGTGAGGGAGAGAGAATGCTACAGCCTTGGGCAGGCCAGGTACTAAGAGACCCTCTCTCTCGCTCTCTCTCTCTCTCTCTCTCTCTCTCTCTCGCGCTCTCTCTCTCTCTCTCTCTCGATTAGAATGACAGCACACTGTGTCCTATACTGCATGCTCTGTCACACTTCAATCTCTATACATCTATAGAAATATTAATAAAAACAACTCTCTCTCTCTCTCTCTCTCTCTCTCTCTCTCTCTCTCAACACAAGTGCATGCTAAATGATGCATACAAAATCTTTTTTTTTTTTTTTTAAAGGCAAGAGTTTTTACTCTGCATTGGGACAGTTTATTTGCTCTGGGTGTTTGAGCCAAAGCCTGGCAGGGGCAGGATGCAAAGGCCCGTGTTGAGAAACATGCGCAGGAATGAGGACGGTGGAGGTGAGAGTGTGTTTAAATTATTTTTTTAAATAAGACATTTTTAGGAAACACTCCATAGCAACAGTTTACACTGCACCACCAAAGGTCAGATTGTGCTTTGTTTTTGGCTTTAGTTTTTATTTGTTTTGCGGGGGGGATTCTCTACTTGCTCAGTCCAGGACCCAGCTAAACCATGGAGCAAGGAATGATCCCCTGGAGCCAGTGGGAATGTTGTCTGGTTCAAGGAAACTAAAGCGTTCAAGGGGGCATGTACCGCACCTGCCTCCTCCTCATTTAAAAGCCAATGCTAATGAGAATGTGTGAACGTTCTCGTTTATCAAGAAAAATTGCATGGCACCGCAAGGCAGCTGCGACCGACCCTTAACAGTCCAAAAAACAAAACATGTCGTGGCTGTCAAATCCGGACGGAACGGTGGATCGACACCTGGATACATGGGGGGGGGTGGAGTTCCAAGGATTTAGAAAATGCTGACCGACGACTGCCGACCAGCTCTGGCGTGTCAGGAGTCCAAAGTAGAAGGTGTAAAGTTTGCCCGGTGGCAGAAAATTAAGCCCTTTCATGAATCATTTCCAAACGGATCTCGCAGGGGGTTTTTTTCTTGGCCAACCGTGCTTGTGGCACGTCCCCCCCTTAATGATTCAGGCAGACAAAAACAACACGTCAATGTTTTAAGCGACTGATAATAGCGGAGGAGGAGCGTTGAAAGACAAAAATGGAGAGTTTTGTTGATTCCATTTTGCATCCTGTGGGCAATTAAGCTACTGTTGTTGAGGGCCCCGTTTTTTGTTTTTTTTCTCTCTGCCCCTCCTGTCTAAATGTTTTCAGTGTGTGTGTGTGTGTGTGTGTGTGTATGTTGCCTGCAATGTGTGTCGTCTGTTGTCTTTGGCTTTGGCAGGTCTGATCAATACGAAGTAGGAGGGCTTTTTTTTGGCAGGACTGCACCTTGCTTTGCATAGGGCCCTGTGCCCAGCCCTGCAGCCATGTAAGGGAAGGCTCTAACTGTCATGGAAAAACACCTGGATTATATAAGGGGCAAAAACAAACCCCTCTCGCTGCAGGATAAGCCCCAGGTCCCGACTACCACGGCTCCATCAGAAACCATCACAGCAGGTTCTGGAACTATTTGCACATTCCTCCTAGCGCGCAAAGACGTGCCGATCACGTGGCCGTCGCACTCTCTACTGTTATTTGTGTCACACACACACACACACACACACACACAAACACACACACACACCGCGACCCTCTCTATCTCTGACTCTGCATTCCATAATAGCAGATTAAATTTCCGATTAGACTTAAGGACCTCCTTAGTGTGGTTTAGGCTCAAGGCTTAGTAAGTGAAGGCTTTCTAGTTGAGTTCTTATTTGATTTTGGCTAAGTATGGTAAACTGTCTAGCTCCATATGTTCAGAAATTCTCAAACTTAGTTAGACTTTGGGAGCGATCAGACTTCCACCAGATCTCATTTGTGCCACCAAAAGCTATTTAATTTAAAGCTGTTTCATTTAAAGAGGCAATGCCCTGAAGGTCCAGGCGTTCCAATCTAGAGCTCGATTCTACACCTGGAAGCAGTGTCAATATTTACCAAAGATTATTATTGAAATGGATACTATGCTTTGCATACTGAAAAATCAATCACATCTCGGTATTCCTTTTTATTTAGGTGAGTGTAGTTTGCTGTTTGTTCTTTGGGTATTTACAGGTGTATGTGTGAAACTACCGTATAAACTCCATATTTGCTTCAAAAGCGAATCTGGGTCCCAAATCCTTAAAATGTAATGGTTTTGGACCCTCATTTAATGAGTGTCCACATTCACGTGGCGTTTAACTGGGTTCAAAGTGTAGCGACATACCAAAAAAACATCAAACTAGAAAAGACAAGCAAGGACGTGCTCAAGCGGAAGTGCTCTGAGCACCCACGACTTTGGGATGAGTTCAAAGTCCAAGGATTATTTAAAAACATCTGGACACAGCCAGAACAGAACAAGTTCAACCCTCGTTTCAGCACATAAACGCAATCCAATACCTCACAGTCGCATTCACTACAGTATCTCAAAAGAGCATTTTTTTCCCCTTTTCTGCCACATTTAGCTTGTTAAACTTTACAGTGCAGTGAAAAAACGAAGAAAATATATCCAAACAAACATATATGTCATTGTATTTTAGATTTCATATTTAATGAAATGAGAGGATGACTTCATTGTTGACTTGTGTTTGGCAAGTGTCATGGCGCACTCACCGCAGCAGGGGGTACTGTCTTGGCAGCTTGCGGCCCCCCCTGGCTCCTCTTCCTCCTGAGCAGCTCTCTGACCGGGTCCCTGACTCGAACGCCCTGGTAAGGCCTGGAAGTGGCCAGCACAGGCTGCTGCTGCAGCGCTGGGAAGAAAGGGAAACGCGTTGTTCTTTTATAATTTAGAATATGTTACCAAAAATTTACATACGAAGAGGATCCGTCCATAAGAAAAGGGGCCGGGGCAGACGCTTCATTCTAAAGTGATTTAGAACTTATTGATACACCAATGCAGTTAGTTAGGGATTAATGGTCTTGCTCATGCACACTTCATCACGCTACCAGGAGGAGCCGGGTATTAAACCGGCAACCTTATGAAATCTATACCACACTGCTTTCCAAATAATTATGCACATTGGATTTAAGTGTCATAAACATTACATTTTTTGTTTTTCAATTAAACTCATGGATGGTATTGTGTCTCAGGGCTCTTTGGATCACTGAAATCAATCTCAGACACCTGTGATAATTAGTTTGCCAGGTGAGTCCAATCGAAGGAAAACTACTTAAGAAGGACGTTCCACATTATTAAGCAGGCCACAGGTTTCAAGCAATATGAGAAAGAAAAAGGATCTCTCTGTTGGCGGGAACCGTCAAATAGTGCAATGCCTTGTACAAGGTATGAAAACATTAGATACTTCACGAAAACTTTTGCGTGATCATCATACAATGAAGAGATTTGTGGCTGATTCAGAGCACAGACGGGTTTGTGCAGATAAAGGCATAATGAGCAAGAGTTCTGCCAGACAAATTCATCGGATTAAGAGAGCAGCTGCTAAAATGCCATTACAAAGCATCAAACAGGTATTTGAAGCTGCTGGTGCCTCTGGAGTCCCACGAACCTCAAGGTGTAGGATCGTTCAGAGGCTTGCAGTTGTGCATAAACCTACTATTGGAACACCCCTAACCAATGCTCACAAGCAGAAAACAGTTGCAGTGGGCCCAGAAATACATGAAGACTCATTTTCAAACAGTCTTGTTTACTGATGAGTGCCCTACAACCCTGGATGGTCCAAATGGATGGAGTAGTGGATGGTTGGTGGATGGCCACCATGACCCAACAAGGCTGCGACGTCAGCAAGGAGGTGGCGGAGTCATGTTTTAGGCTGGAATCATGGGGAGAGAGCTGGTGGGCCCCTTTAGGGTCCCTGAAGGTGTGAAAATGACCTCGGCAAAGTATATAGAGTTTCTGACTGACCACTTTCTTCCATGGGACAAAAAGAAGAACCGTGCCTTCCGTAGCAAAATCATCTTCATGCATGACAATGCACCAACTCATGCTGCAAAGAATACCTCTGTGTCATTGGCTGCTATGGGCATAAAAGGAGAGAATCTCATGGTGTGGCCCCAAATCCTCCCTGACCTTAACCCTATTGAGAACCTTCAAGCAAGAGAGCAAGCAAAAGATCTATGAGGGTGGGAGGCAGTTGGCATCAAAACAGCAGCTCTGGGAGGCTGTTCTGACATCCTGCAAAGAAATTCAAGCAGAAACTCTCCGAAAAAACTCACAAGTTCAATGGATGCAAGAATTGTGAAGGTGACATCAAAGAAGGGGTCCGATGTTAACATGTAACTTGGCCTGTTAAGATGTTTTTGATTGAAATAGCTTTTGATTTCAGTAAATATGACCTCCTAAAATATGACCTGCTGCAAATTCAACAAATGACCATTTTTAGTTCTTTACAACCTATAAAATGTTTTGAAACTCTGTTATGCATAATAATTTGGAACAGTGCATTTTGAGTTTTTTATTTTTGAAAAAAATACCGTTATCATTGGGAGATTTGTTCAATAACATTCGAATTATACCCTAACGTTTGATGACTTCAAAATTATATTGACTGTCATTTGCATCGACTTTTTAGGAAAATCAGAGAAAAATATTATTTGCATAACCATTTGAAATGTGGTGTAGATGACCCTGCTCTACCCACTATGAGCCACTCTCCGCAAGGTTAAGGGAAAACAGTTTACAGGAGAAAACAAACAAAATAGCATTAAGGGTGAATGTGTTGAGGATGAATAGACACAAGTTTGTTTTTTTTGGGGGGGGGACAAGGATGCCAAGAGGAAGCCAAGTGTTGAGTATTTAAACCGATGACGGTTTCAGCGCAGCAGTGCTCTGTCAAATGAAGCATGTGGTGGTAACAAGGGATAAGTATATTTCTTAAACTCGTACCTGAAAACAGGTTATGTACATTTTAATGTTGCTGTTTAATGTTGATGTTTGCCATTTTGGTCGTTTTTGCATCTCAGTCTACAGGGGGATAAAGATAACTGCAAATGCATGAATTAACGCAAAAGTGCACACAAGCACACACAGGATAGCACTACACTCATAACCCTGGGTTATAATAATAATCTTCAGAAGCCGAGGCAGGGCTTGGACCTGGCACGGGCCACTGCTCCTTCCAAGTCTGAAGGTTATTACAAGTACAAGCACGAAATGAAAGGAGACCTGAAATGCGAGGGCCTATTCTTCCCTCTTTTTACTTTTGGAAGAAAAACCCAGATCTTGAGCAATCGTTACACCCCCCTTCTGTCTTTCGTTCCGCACCAACTTAAGGCATCTCACACACACACAAGCAAATCTTCCCCAATGACGTCGTAAGGTAATGAAGGGCCAACAGTTTCCCTGCCCTCTACCCCTTTACCACGATGGAGATGTACACCTAGGTTGCAGCGCCCCTTGCACAGACCTCGCCGTTTCATTGCCGCGGGGAGAGAGGATGTGGGGATGGACGGTGGAGCGTCTAGTCCATGTATTTGTAGCATCCTGTTTAGATTATTGTATTGTGTTGCTCTCTGGCCTTCCAATGTCTAGTATTAAAAGCCTCCAGCTAGAACAAAACACTGGTCCTGTCAACTTGCCCCTCACCCTGGCTGCAACCCTTAGCCCTGGTACATGATGGGGTTCTTCCAAATATCTCTGAGCTACTTGTGCTGTTTTTATACTAAAATAATGAATGGTCCTACATGCAATAACTTCTGATTTTGGATTCTAAATTGGATATGGAATAATCGGATGACAGATATTCCTGTCTATTTACAGAGCTGGAGCTGATATATACCCATGGCTACTTCAGGCATTTGTCCCGTGACTGAAACCTGGGTGCAACCTTTACCACTAATGGACAAATGCCAGATGTTAGCGTGTGTTTTTGCAGTGGGAAAGGGGTATCAGGGACCAAGCTCCCTCTCCATCTCTACAAGGTGGTAAGAAGGCAGAGGGGGAGTGGTGGAAGCCCAGACAGGCAGGGGAGCACCGCAGTCCCTGCCACCACTTTCTGTACTCCTCTTCCTGTATGCTCTGGATGAAGAAAATGGATGTCTCACATGTGCTAAAGGGATAATAACATCTAGTCCTCCATAACGGATCTGACGTCTGGATATTAATCCACTGTTTTTCCACCTCCCTCTCACCACCTTGCTCTGAGAAGGGGTTTCAATCTGCTGCGAGTGTAAGGAGGTTGTTGCCGTGGTAATGGGAGACAAGTTGTGACCCTTTCCAGATGTGGAGGATACTGCTCTGACCAACGTGGATGGCCCTGATGAGGACCACTTCCCTGGAGGTGCCTACCTGCGGCGCTCTGCACCAGCAAATAGACTCTCATACTGTCTAGCTTTAGCATTGCATAGTATAGAAATACAATAACCTTTGATATGTCATATTATATTACTAATTTTGTCCACTGGGCATCCAATTATTACAATTACATTGCATTTAGCAGACGCTTTTATTCAAAGCGACTTACAATTATTCAAACACAGACGGACGCAGCCATCAGGAGCAATTAGGGGTTAAGTGTCTTGCTCAAGGACACTACAGCATGCTAGCAGGAGGAGCCTGGGATCCAACCAGCAACGTTTAGATTACTAGAAGACCAGCTCTACCTCCTGAGCTACCACCCCCATCTAGCGCTACCATCCACTGCGCCTGGTCCTCCTGGAAGGGGAATTCCTCCATCTGTGGCCCCTTCTCAAGGTTTCTACCTTTTTTTCCTTCCCTGGAGGATTCAGACTTGGGGGGGGCTGTTGATTTCTATGTGAAATGTGGATTTGTGAAGCCCTTTGAGACTGTATTGGGATCAAGGGCTATACAAATAAACTTGACGTGACTTAGAAATAACATTGTGATAATGTAGACATTGTAAACATTGTAATACCTTTCTATATTATATTTATACCCTCAGCTAACACCAAGAAAAAAAAGTTCTATATAGAATTGTATGTTATGATTGTTTCTAAAGTGCAGTCAACTGTCAAGTTGCACACTGCTAGCCTGATGTTATGGGATTTAACAAACATCGCTATGGTAACCAGGTGTTTCATATCCTTGTAGATAGATTTTTTTGCAGCTTTTAGCAGCTCGCAGTTTTTTTAAAGGGCCAATTGACAACTTTTTGCTTTTACTTATGATTATGAAGTAAATGTTGATAGCACAGTGTAATGACTATAGAATAATGACACCATCAGTGTTTAGGTTCCCTATAAGCCTTGATTGCACTATGCAGTTGGGACTGCCACGGGGTACGATCTCCAAGGAAAATTTAGGATCGATTTATGGCACAAAGGAACGATTGCAGGGGGGAAGGTAAGAGTCGCACGCGTCTTCTTTTGTTACAATACTGTACATCTACAATAAAAACACACAAAAAAACACACAGTTTTTATCGGTTTTGTTTGGAGAAATGGGGAACCAGATCTTCATAGCAGATCGTGCAGTGGAGCGGGTCGCAGTGATCGGCAGTGCAGCCAACCGTTGATTTTGTTTTGAAAGGTTAAAATTCCGGCAAAATAAAAAACCGAGAGGCCAGCGAGAAAGAAAGGAAAAATGCAGGAAAATCCAGAGAAAAATGGGAGGGTTGGCAGCTACTCATTTTTTACACAACTTGTTGGCACTGAGGAAAACGAAGCGATAGCGGCACATACAATAATTCCACTTGGAAGAGCTAGGGAGGGAAAGTTGAAAAGTTGTCTATCGCCCCTTTAAGTTAAATCTCAAGGCACCCAAGTGCACCCCTTTAAGTGAAGGTAATCTATCCACTAAGGTGTTACATGAAGGCAGGCCCAGATTCCTATCAGCCCCTTCATTGGTTTACCCATAAGTCACTACCGCAGCCCCCACCCCGCCCCCAACTCTCAGATAAGGATCACATCCCTTCAGGTGATAGGACAGTGGGTCACAGTGAAACGTGAAAGCCAGACCCCCTCAGGCAGCTTCTGAGTGACACAGAGCCAGGGGTGGGTCAGGGTGGGGCGTCTTTTATCTCTTTGGTTTGGAGGCCAAAACACATTTTGAAGTACTTGGTTCGTTTTTTTCGTTGTTTTGGAGGGAGCAAGCGGGGTAACCGTGGGCCAAAGATGCTCCCAGATGGGCAGGCAGCTCTATCTATTCTATGGTAATTAGCTGAGAAGAACAACGGTAATGGCACTGTAGGAAAATCACTGTCACACCTCATGAATTTTCCGGAAAATACACGTCGAGATACCAATGTCACAACGTCAACATCATTTTATCATTTAATCATTTTACAGCATAAAAAGCCTAAAAGGTGGCATCTAGCAGTGAGGTTGCACATCCCAACCCTGTCTCGAGCCATTGTTTGGTTTGTCCATTCTGGGCTCCCGTGGAAGTCCATTCTGGACTACTGTAGAAACATGCCGGTGCAACATGGCGACCTCCGTGAAGCGCACCCACTTCCTATGTAGATAAAAGCCGCTCATTCTAAGGTAACGACAAAACAATTCCTTTTTTTCACGGGAATAAACACTATTTAAAACATACTTCTACCAAATTCGTTGCGTAAATTTTACACACTGCACCTTTAAAAGTTGATCTGGCGGAGTGTTTGAGACCTCTACTAAAACCCTTCAGACGTAGCACCAGCGTTGTGTGCGGCCTCTATAAATTCATCAATCATTTCCTTAATTTCGAACTGGGGGGGGGCTTCACTGTTGTAAAAGCAGACTAGTTGTGCACACTAGACATGCAGTATTTCCTGACGGGGCCAGCCCCCCTCCCAGTTACTCCGTTCCTGCTCACTGTTAAAAACAAATCCAAATGGAGCTGACTGGATTTACGGGTGCATTTCAAGACAAACTAAGGATACCTAGTGTGGTTCCATATTACTGAGCTTCACAGTTTTTATAGAAGTGTAGCATTTGGAAAATATGAATAAAATACAGCCAAGTGAAATGATAAGTGGACAGCACACACACACACACACACACACACACACACACACACACACACACACACACACACACACACACACACACACACACACACACACACACACACAAAAGAGGAAGCTGCACAGCTGTGTAGCAGCCGCATCACTGTGTTCGAGGATGGCACCAGTTTGCATATCAAGATTAGGACTCAGGACAACGTGTCTCCCCAACTTCCAAATGGCCATCTTCCTCTTTCCATGGTATGTACAGAGAGTCCGCAGTTTGAGTTCCCAGTCTGGCACGGCTCTCCGTGCAGTCAAAGCAAACGCCGCCACTTTTAAAAAGCCAAAGTCTGATTCATGCCTTTCGATTGTTTAGTCTCCACGAAATGACAATGATGACCACGGCTATTTACTCTTGCGAAAAGTGACAAGGTAACACTCATAAAGTGTCAAATGGGTTCAAACTAAGGCCAAAGCAGCTTCCACGTTTTCTCTGTAGTCTTAGCAAAGAATGGCTGAGGTTTGTTCAGATATGATTGAGCCCCACAGAGACATGACAGACCAGTTAGTCAACTACAGTTAGCATGTTAGCATGTTAGCACCATGAGAATCGCCTGAAATGAATGACTGAAAGCTTAACGTGAGGTCCAAAATGGTCTAAAAGTTCACATTGTCTACATAATTGGAGGGAATTTGATTTGAAAAACCAAATATTAAAATATTACAATATCCGCATTTGTGTGAAATAAAACATGATTATGGTGAAAAAGAAATTGATTACATACCATCGGGCTCTTGCACCCAAACTCTGGATACATACAGAATTCTGAACAGACAATCTGTTCAGAATCTCATGTAAAATTCTGATATGACATGGAAGGGTAAACACAGCTCAAGCCAGTGAATAGTAATCATTTTCTGTGCTGGTACGTGGTAGCACTTCAATGAAAAAAGACACTCAATTAATATTGTTAACTTCAGTTGCATTTAACCATCCACCACCCTGTGATGGAAAAAGGGTAAAAGCACACAGTAAACATAAATAATGATAACAAATATCCTGACACAAAATGGCCACTTTGACGTTGCGAAGTACTTGCTCTTAAAGTACTTAAGGTGTTAAATGTTCTAATAATAAGCCATAATAAGTCTATAATATGACTGAAAGTGCCGACTGTACCTTTTATATCTTTCAATTTGAATTAATTAAATTCATAAATTTTATTTTAGCATTTTGTTTTTAATTGACAAAAGAATAGTGTAAGGAGTATGTCCTTTTACAGTAATTTACTAGGATAGGGACCAATTGATTTATTTTTATTTATTATTATAATTATTATTATCAGAATTATTATTATTATTTATTTATCTATTTTTATTTTTATTTTTATTTATTGTTTTGGCTAAACTAACGTGACATGTGTTAGAGATGTAATGGAGAAAAAAAAATCGATTAGCTATATGTTTTGAAATGTAGTTTAATAAAAGTCAAAGGTCTCCGAAACCAAAAATGCTCAAGGAAGTACAGATCATGTAGTATCAGGTAGTATCAAAATCTCAAAGGTTGCAGTAGTTTGAGAATCTGTTTAATTTTCCATTGGTTGTAGCAAGATAATAATAATAATAATAATAATAATAATAATAATAATAACAGTGAGAATTATGGTAACAATCATAATAATAATAATAATAATAGTAATGATAATAACAGTGATATTTATTGCTACAATAATGATAATAACAACAGTGACAATTATGGTTAGAATCATAATAATAATAACTGTTATAATTATCATAATAATACTAATACTACTACTACTACTACTACCACTTGTAATAATAATCATTTGATGTACTTACATTTGTCCCAGTGCATAATGCTCGGTGCTCTCCAGTAAGCCTGGGTGGCTGTTCAGCTGCTTATCTGAACATGGGTCTGATATAGCTTTACTGAAATGTTGTTGTTTTTTTAAATCACAGTAACCGAGGTGCTTCTTAACCTCTGATAATGTGCGATGACCCCCCCCTTTACCACACACACTTACACACACACACACACACACACACACACACACACATGCACACACAGACACACACACACATATACATACACGCTTTGACGTCACAAGTTTCAAAAACCAAAAATATCCCCCACAGCTCTGTGCCCACATCCCCTCAGACCTTTTCTTTTGCGGACACGATTAAATACTGTACTTACAAGAGGTAAGATTAAAAAAGGGGGAAGAGGAAAATGCAGAAATGCAAACAGATAAAGGTAGCAAAAGACACAAAAAGAAAAAACAAGAAAAAAATCTCACCTACAAAGCTCCCAAAGAAGGAAGCGAGGATCAGTGTTTAAATGGGGTTTTTTCTTTTTTTTTTTTTTACTAATTTTATCAACGATGCCTAGGTCTTTGATGGTTTGTAGATATATTTTCAATCATTTTCCAAATCTACCAATTTATTTTTTCTACATTAGAAGTTGAGATTGATATGCTTCCAGTGTGTGATTGTGACAGTTCTCGGCTATTTTTAACACATTCTGACCAAAGTTATTACTTATGCAACTCTTAATTGATGCATAAAGGGAATTAAATGTTATATAACATGAATTGCATCCATAAATTGTATGTTTGTTGACCTGAGTCATTAACGAATAGTACAGGGCCCACTGGGGACAAGGGGTCAAGGGTCCTGACCCTATGGCCCCCCGACAAAGGGGGCTATAAGAGAAAAAACACTGTAGGATCAAATAAGGTGCCGTGGGCCAATTACATAGGAGAACAATAGTCCATATAATGTTTGTAATTCATTTTCATACCTTTTCTGAAAAAGAAACCCAGCATTGCTTGCTGTTTGTCTTTTATAGATTTGCCTTACAGTGACCCATTTTCATTTCAGAGTCAAATCAATTCAAATTCTATTTGTATTGTTCACACAGAAATGAATGGAATGGGGACACCTGGGCATCGCTCTGATCGCGCAGCGAGATCGCTGAGCAAAGAGATCGCTGAGCAAAGAGATCGCTGAGCAGAGAGATCGCTGAGCAGAGAGATCGCTGAGCAGAGAGATCGCTTCACTTGCCTTTTTTTTTTTTGGAAAGGTTAGAAATACGGGAGATTTACTGGAAAATATTTCAACAGGAGGACAGTGGAAGAGAAGGGTAAAATACGGGAGAATCCCAGGAAAACTGAAAGAGTTGACAGGTATGTGATATACGTCTCAAAGGAGGTGGCAGATCCAATCAAATAACTGCCGGTCCCAATCTGGGAGGGCCCCGTCCATGTTCCGGAAGGATTCGGCACAAATGAAGCCCTGCCCTCTCCTATAAGCCACCACATTAAGAAAGACAAAGAGTGCACAGGGTGAATTTTATCAATGGAGGTGAATGAAGCGGATGCCTTCCCCTGCAAAATTTATTTTATTGCAGTTATACTCTACCCGATACTTGCAAACAAAATCACTGAAGGGAAAGTGCTGGCAGAAAACTATATAACTATCCTTGCACATTTCTAAGTGGGTGTGCAAAAATGCTGTAGCTTTCTTAGTGGGTATACAGCGTATACCTGCGTATCACGTAGACTACACCATGGTCACCTGGCAGGCCGTCCCAAGGGCTGAGGGGTGTAGCGACCAAAGGCAGTCCGACCCCAGAGAAACCTTGTAAAGGCTCATGAACATCAAACCTCTTTGTACAGAAAAGAGTAGAATCTTGAAATCGGTTCTCTGCCATACCAGTAGCCAGTGTCGCTCAATACTCTTTTTGGAGCTCTTTGGGTTAGTTTGGGCAGTCTAGGTGCGCTATCCAATGAATAAAAGACTGTATTGATTCAACATATGAATCCTGCATGTTGTTCTCAGCCCTCCACGCCAAAGCAGTACAAGCAAATTAGCATACAGCACAGCTGCAGAAATCTGGAGTCTAAATCGGGCATTTTTGCGACGTGCCCTGAGAGTGAAACCTCCCCATGTGCAGTCCATCAGGGAAGCACCTGCAGATACTTAGAGGTTGACTGACTTAGAGTTTGACTTCCGCCCCACCCCCCTACCCACTGCAACATCATGACAGCATGTTCCCCAAAGCAAGCAGGAGAATTTGCACGACCGAGAAAAGCAATAAGCTGTAACTTAACTTACATTTGTTATTACGGGATCACATTTTGCGTTGCGCTCCATCTGTGCTGCTCTGCTTTTGTTCTCTTGGCCGACTGGGCGATTGTCTGGGGCGTGAGACTTTTGAGTGTGCGATGCGTTGGCCGATGCAAAGCATGGCTTCATGCAAAAGAGGTTTTTAAATTATTTTGAAATACCAAGCTGGACTAATAAGCGTAGATTGGAGATTACATTTCACTGCATATATGTATGGAAGTATGTATATGTATGTGACAAATAAAAATCTTGAATCTTGAATCTTGAATCTTGAGGAGAGTGCAGTGCACAGATCGTCATTGGAACAGTTGTAGCTATTGCGGAGCCAAGTCAACCAAAATATTTCGCTTGCAAATAGCCTCTAGCTAGAGAGGACCACACAATAAAGACAATGAGAAAGTCAGAGAGGCAGTTGGCAGCGGTAAAACGGAGAGTGAAAGAGAGTGAAAGATAGAGCCAGCCGCCCATGAAAGGTTACAGTTATCTTTCTCAGTGAAAGCCACTTCACTCTGGCGTCTCCCCCTTTGTCAGCCCTATGTAGCCCTTGGGGCTGGGTTTGGGGTTTGCAGATGTCTTATCAGATCTAGATAGCAGCCCCCCTTTTTCCAACAGGCTTCACCCTCTCTGGGCCTGCTATCTCCACCTTATGCAGCCACTGTCACCAGGCAGGGACAGTGGATCTTTATCTTGGCTCCCGTCCCAAAACGGTCAAATTACGAGTGCCGGTGTTAACCACCACCCTAAACAATAGCGTGCCATTGTAAAGGTCTGTAACAAGCACAGGGGCGTAGGTCCCAATGGGGGGCCTGACTTGGACCTTGATCCCTGCTCGCAGTAGATACCAGGTCTGCCCTTTGCTAAATCAAAATCACCAAAAAGGCAGAGGTAGAATTGCTTGCACTCAGTCTGAGGCTAAATGTCTGCTAGAGCTGCTGAACTCTCAACACAGCTTATGTGTTATTCTAACTTACGTAATCCATCACAGTAAACACTTTTAATGTCAATAAGCATTATATGTTTGAAGATTTGATCGTCTACCAGCAACAACCTGGGCATCTCTGCTTACAAAACACTTCTTTGGTTTTTCTATGAAAACGTGGCAACAAAGGATGATGTCACCGCCATTCGTTGGAACCGTTTACCGTTCGTAAGCCTCTGGCATTGTACCCAGGGCTTCGGTCTCCTGCAGGCGTCTCTGCGAGGAAGCCAACAAACACATTCTTCTCTCTCTCTCTCTCTCTCTCTCTCTCTCTCTCTCTCTCTCTCTCTCTCTGTCTTTGTAACTCTCTCTTGTTTTTGCCCCCAGGTTAAAACAAACAAACAAATTGCCAGTGGTTACCAGCAGGGCCCCCAGCCAATGGGTAGTGGAATGTGGCGGTGGTATTCCACCACAAGTGCATATATTTAAGGGTTCCATTCTCCTATGCCATACAGTCATTGTTAGCCAGATAATGAATAATTAATAATTTGGTTTTATATGACTGGACGAACAAGACAGGTCACACGATTTTTACATAATTAGTGGATGTAAATTATTTTATCTGGCTCCAACCATTTTGCTGAATTTTTAGGATTCCGCAAACAAATCTTTCCATTCAAATGCCAAGGGAATTCGAAGCCAATGTAATACGGATTAGGCGTGTTTACATGGGTTGGGTTGTGGCAAATCAAACGTCAATGAATTGGGGCATGAGCCCGATTGAGAAGACACGGTGTCGGATAAGCACCATTGACCCGTTAGGTGGGTGTTTTCCAACCCTTTCTCTGCCACGGCACATACAGCATTTACAATGAAATAATCCCATTAACCAACCCAAAACATCAGAAACATGTCGAGCTGTGCTTATTATGACAGCCTACCAATTGTGATGTAAGACTTACTCTGACAAAAGCGTGGGCGAGTGAGGGAATCTTCAGTTCGTAAATCTTCAATTCAGAAAATAATTTCCCTTGCTCATTGTTCCCTGTGAGTGCTAGCTTGCTCATTAAACCAAAAGAATCGAAAGAACAAAGTTTTGGAAAACCAAACAATTGTTTTTATGAAGTGACTGGGAGGGACCTGGGCGCAGACAAAATACAGCGGACATCCCCTATGGATGTCCAGGACAATCAATTATTTGTGTCCATTGGAGATTTTGTCTCAAACAAAGTAGATATTATATGTGGAATGTCCCAAGGTTTGAATCTTGGACCATTATTGTTTAACATATGCATATGCTCGCACTTGCACATATTAAAAAGAAACACTAAATAAATTACCAAAATTATGCAGATGATTCACAACTGTACATATCCCTATCTCCTGATGACCTACATCCAATACACTCCCTCACTCAGTGTATTAATGATATTAATGCATGGATGTCACAGAACTTTTTACAACTGAACAAAGATAAACAGAAATACTCATCTCTGGTGCAAAGGCTCAAAGGCAGAAAATTGCAGCTCATTTCAGCTCTCTGTCTCTGGAGAGCAAGAATGAAGCCAGAAATCTGGGTGTAAACATAGACGGCGATCTAAATTTTAAGAGCCATATCAATCACATCACAAAATCAGCCTTCTACCATCTAAAATAAATAAAAAATGAAGAGCAAAAGCAGGCTCTGAAAAATGTAATGGCCTATTCACGAGCCCCCCGAAATCAGCTGTGCAGTGGCTACAGTTAATCCAAAATGCGGCTGCACGCGTTCTCACTGGGACTGGGATCACACCTGTTCTTAGATCTCTACATTGGCTCCATGTTAAATCTAGAATTGATTTTAAGATTCTGCTACTTGTATATAAAACTCCAAGTGGCCTTGCACCTCAGTATATAAAATAAATGCTCATTACACACGAACCCGCAAGAACTCTCAGATCCACAGGCAGTGGTCTTTTAACCATCTCTCGTACTAACTCTAAAGCAGGGGTGGCTGCCTTCTGTATCTATGCCCCAAACAGATGGAACACCATGCCTGAGGACCTGAGAGAGGCCCCACACTGAACACTTTTAAAAGCAAGTTAAAAACCTTGCTGTTCACTTCTATGACTGAGTTCTCTGTGTGTGTGTGTGTGTGTGTGTGTGTGTGTGTGTGTGTGTGTGTGTGTGTGTGTGTGTGTGTGTGTGTGTGTGTGTGTGTGTGTGTGTGTGTGTGTGTGTGTTCTGCATGTTGTGAGATTTGTGTGTGTGCTCTGTATGCTGTGAGATCTGTTTATTCTGCACTGACTGTTCTTATGATTGCACAGACATTTAAATATTTTCTTTGATTGTATTTCTCTGTTAAGCACATTGTGTTGCCCTGTTATGAAATGCATTTTATAAATAAAGTGTGACTTGACTTCACTTGACTTGAGATAGTCTTTTAAAAAATTAAAATGTTTTATTCAATGTCTATCAAACTTTAATATATGGAAGAATCCAGCGAGTGTAGACAACTCTCTCTTTCACCGGGTCTGACCACAACTAGACCATAACTAACCATTTGTATTGTCGGGAAACCAGCTCATAAGGTAGGCTATGTGTGTGTTTAAAAAACACACACATAAAAAAATAAAACTTTTAAATAAAAATGTAGAATGCTAATAATAAAACTAAAGTGTTCTTCAAAAACTCCTTTGAGAAATCCTATTATGCACCATAACCCAACTAGCAGCTATATGTTAATTTTGGAACCCCAGCTGTATTATAATAACTTTAATGACTGTTAGTTCTTCTTTTTGGGTATTCAGCCGGCCATCTTCTTGGCATGGAAAAAAAATATCCCTCTCTCAGCTCTATAAATAAATGGTGAATAAAAAACAAAAAACATTGTGTTGGTCGGTGGTGATATTATGGTGAGTCGGGGGGGGGACTAGGAGTATGGGGACTTAGGATTTTGCAATACCAACTAAAAATGTTTAAGCCTAGTGCTTTCAAAATAAAAAAAGTTTTGGGGGCATATCACAGATGGACGTGGTAGCGTAAAAACAGAAGGCTTCCGTTTGTATGCAGAGGATATTTTGTTATATTTACGGAACCTAATATCATCCCTACTTGATGTGTTCAATCTTATATCAAAACTTTCAGCCATCTCTATTATATCATATATTTCTATATCATCACTATTCAATATTCAGGTCTTGGGAAAAGACAAGGAATTACTCATCTGGAACACAGTTTTTAAAACAATTTGCGTATATCCTTCCCAACCTTAACCCAAAGGTATAATATCGGTGGTCACAGCTTCCTGCAATTCCTTCAACTACAGCAGTCTCTAAAAGTTCAACTCAAATTAATGAACAACATCCTACAACCACATCCAATGATTGAACATCTTACTCATACTGTATAGGTAATTTAAAAAAAATCAATTTTGCGCAGAATATACAAACTTTTATAAAAAACAGATGACACTTTATCTTTACCTACCATGGAATGGGAAAGAGACCTTACCGTTTCCACTGATATCAACCTGTGGAAGCTTATTTGCAACAACACCTTTTCTATGACCCGCAATTCCCAAATGCAACTCATCCAATATATACGATTTTGCACAGAGCACCTATCACCCAACACAAAATGTTCAAACTGGGTTTCGTGGATAAAGACGTTTGTTCTCACTGAGCCTTAATACCAGAGATGACTACTTTCATGCCATCTCGCTCTGCCCACCCATCCAAACATTATGGACCAACATCACCAAGAAGCTATCAACCATTCTGGTTCGCAGCATCCCAGTTTCCACGTCTGTATGTCTCCTCAGTGACCTCTCTTCAGTTGACCCACAACCCAAACACCACCAACCCATTTTGATCGCCTTAACAATTGGCAAGAAAATAATTTTACTCAATTGGAAAAACAGAGATTGTCTCACCACATCCCAATGGTTACATTTATTAATAGAATACATCAAAATGAAAAACCTATTGGCAATATCTAAAAGCAAGGTTGACTAATTTAATGAAATTTGGGCTACTTTTATCCCTGACATAACTCTATCCATTAATACTTGAGTCTTCCTAAGTCGGGCAATGTGTGGTGTTTTTGAGCATGTGGGGGTGTACGTGGTGCTTGGTGCTGTGGTCATGTGGGGTTCCCGAGCCCCACGGGGAAGTTAGGGTGGCTGGGTGGTGGCGTCTGCTCTTGTCCCCAGGTTGAGCTGGCCGGTCTCCAGGGGGCCACTGGGGCACAGTCAGATCCGGGGTGGGGTCCGCGTGGCTGCTGCCTGGCCTGCTGCACCCCTGCATTGATCTGGTTGTGCTTCCCCTATCTCTTCCAGTGCCAAAACACACTTAGTACATACACCATACAATAGGCCAACAGTTTGCGGGACTGGTGGGGTGCGAGCTATGTGGGCAGGAATGTGGCGGGCGGCGGCGATCTATTTAAATACCACTGATATTAGCTTAGAACACTCGCACATAAATCTTACTCCGAACAACACTCCACCAGGGTCTGCGGGGCAGGAGGGGTCCAAGTGATTCGGGTTTGACTTACTTGAATGACTTGCACCCCAAATCCCCGCAATTTTAACTGCAATTGCCAACAGCACATAATTGACCACTGGGGTTTTCTGGGGTGGCGAGGCAGGTGTGGGGTGTCTTTGGGGCTTTTTCTGCTGCTTGGAGGCACTATGATATATTACCGACCTTATACAACAGAACCAATAAAGAGTTGCATTGCAGGTTGAGTTTCCAATTATAAGCAAAATCCTGGAGGCCGAACAACAAACCCGGTTCCAAGCAGAGGTCACCATGGCCAGAGGGAGACAGTTTTGACCCTAAAAGAAAACAATATTGTTATTTTTGCACTGCAAGTAATTTGTCTGTTAAAATGAATAAATAAATGGATAACAGTGAGTTTAAAGATTGTTGTAGTGTAGAGTTGTAGTGATGTGTGATGATTCTGATGTAAGACTCCTCTGTCCATGTACATGTATAAGGAATAATGACTTGTAAACACATCTGAATCAACGCATCCAGGTTATTGACAATCTTTTTGGCCCTTCTTCTTAACCTGGAAGTATCGAGGTCCTAAAGGGTGGACAGGTCACAGCCCATGATCCTCACTGCTGCTCTGATGACATGTCTGTCCTGTCAGTCTGGCCTTATCCTGGACATTGGCAGACACACAGTTTTATTGACATTTGATTATACTATTTATTGGTGTTTTTTTCCATCATTGGCTAACTGCTATGTGTTCTTTGCTGATGTTCTGATCTGTAAACTTGGGTAACACTTTCAATTACAGTCATTTTTTGTCGGTTTAAATTGCTGGGGTGAATTTGACCCCAAACATTGTAAGATTTGTTAATTTTGGCATAATAGCTAGGTTCATTTTGATTTTGACAAGAGGGGATGTAATTAAAGTTCTATGGATCCTTATGTTTCATCAGTAGCTCACAGGGTCTTCCGGTGCCTATATTTCTAATGAATATACTTTTTTTTTAAATCTGTGTGCTAACTTAAAATAAACCTTTTTAATCCCCTGAAAGAAATTCCGGTATTGTAGAAGCAACAGCAATGAGAATGAAACAGTAGATGTACAGGTAAGAGTAATTTATAATAAATAGGATAAAAGACTGGCTGCGGTTAGCCTAATGTTTTATCTTATTTATTTAGCAATTCTAGTTTACTGATTTTATTGATTTTAATCCTAAATCCCTGCAGGATTCAATAGTTAACAGGGACTTCACGGGGGAGAAAATGAACACGAAGAAAACAAACTACTGCTGCTGACGTGACGTGTTTCCTGTTGACCGTGGACATCTGATCTGATGGCCCGAAAAACTGCTAAAAAACGTCAACTTATTTTTCCCGCTGATCCTCGTTCGACACATTTCAACATTAACCGTCACGCATCCATTTTGCGAGGAAACATCTTCACAGACTGTGACCTCACTCTGACCTACAGTATCTTGGCCACAAGTACAAGCTGCAGTGTTAATGTCACAAGAGATTGTGTGTATGTGTGTGTGTGTGTGTGTGTGTGTGTGTGTGTGTGTGTGTGTGTGTGTGTGTGTGTAGGAATGTGATAAGGAGGGGATAAATAGACTCGCCCAAAAGGTTTTCCACAAGTGTGAATAGGTGAAATACAGGTGAAATATAGGAGTAAATACAAGCACAGAGGAGGAGGATAGTTGATTGCGTTAGGCGTGTGTGTGTGTGTGTGTGTGTGTGTGTGTGTGTGTGTGTGTGTGTGTGTGTGTTAGGTGTCTATGTGTGTGTGTACCAGGCTCTCAGCCCTGCCTGTGTGTACATGCCAGCCCTTGGAGGGAACTGCACCACGCCTCGACATGCACGGGAAAACAGATCCGCTCAGGGTGTGTGTGTGTGAGGGAGGGCTCTACAACTCACGTTTCACTGATTCACGCTTCCTTATACACTCCCATCCTCTTTCTCTTCACACACACACACACACGCACGCACACATGCACACACGCACACACGCACACACACACACACACACACACACACACACACACGCACACTCTGTGGAGAGCTTTTCATCGCTCCCTTTATGCCACACTCTTTGACCGCTTGTAAATTACTCTTTTAGGAGATAGAAAGTTGTAAACTGCTCGCACAGCTGACCCCTCTGTAGCAGAGAGGGGTCCAAACATGAAGAGAGGCCAATTTGGGGCAATTGCAGAGGAAGAGAAATGATCCAAAAGGAGAAAGTGTCTAAAACCATTTCTCCCCCAGAGCTTGAAAATAATAAATAAATTAATTAACCCCAAACAATTTAAAACTGAATTCGAGTGGCAGGCAATTTGGTGCACTGCCATTTAAAAAAAAAATACTAATAATAATAATAATAATTCTACCACACAAGACTTGTCACATGTGTGGAAAGTCCCTCAATCGCTGATTGACAGTTTTTTTTTCCCCCAGGATGAATGAGACTAAATATATATATATAAATGTATAAATATATATAACAACAAAAATAATTTAAAAAGAAATTAAAAAAAAACAACCATCTGGCATTAATGTTTAGAAGGTGACGAAGGTTTTTTTTTCCAGGTTAAGAAACGGCATGAGGTCTTCCACGATTAATATTTACTCCAGGAAAAAAAATTATAATCGGCCCTGGCTGTTGACTGCCAGTCATCTTGTTAATTTTTCATCCAAGAAAATGCTGTCGCTTCAGTTTGCCCTTACTTATTTTCATCAAAATCTGAAATCCTTGGGAAATTTCAGATACACAGGATGCCATGTTAGGTCAGATGGAAAAGCCTCATGTTAGCCGTGCACCGTCTTAGACAAAAAAAAAAGGACAGAAGCAGCTATTGCTTGGAAAATTGTAAACTTCTGGCGCTTCCCTCTTTTTTTCCCTTTTTTTTTTTGGTGCAACAGTTTCCTACAGTTTGTCTTGGGTTAAACATAAACTTTTTCCCAGAACGGTCTTTCCTGCCGGAGGCAACGATAAGGTCGGGAGGGGCAGAATTCTTGGCTAACTCGAAGGATGTTCTTAGGAACACACAAAAAAAAGAATCACCTATTTCTCCAACCTGTGTAAAAAAATAAAAATAAAAAGTTGATACAAGTAGAATATATTGGGTGAAGGGTGGTCTTTGAGGAGTCAGGAATGGCTCGATTTACCCCTTGAAGATTGAAGGTACTGGCCTTACACAACAGAATATTCAAGTTATTTCCATTTATAGCCCACTAGAGGTTGTTTAGGGTTGCTGGAATGTACTTGAATTCTGCAAAAGCTGCTAGGACAGACGTTTAAGGATCATTTCTTGGGTCAGAAATGTCCCTTTCTTACCTACAACCTATGGGTTGCGTCGCTGTCTGTCCAAGAAGCCAACAGTAGGAAGACCTCACTGGGGGGGGGGCATAAAAAAATCAGAGACCATGAGAGAATTAACAGATGCAATCATTTTACCCCTGATTCTAAGCTATGTCCCATTCTTGGGTAATTGACTCATAGGCCACACAGGGACGCCTTCCTATGGAGAAGTCTAGGGCACGAGTGATTACATTACATAGGGTCTTTGTTAAAAGCAACTCCACAATAAATACATCCACTCCTAGTCTTTACTAGTGGGCAATTACTTGGACGATTAATTTGGTTCCATAGATTCGATTTGACCTCCATGTTTTCTAATGTATTAATTGAAACATATCCTGTGAAAGCACCCTTTCCACTCATTCCCAGTGCTTGCATAGGTGCTAAGCACATCCTGAATGTTTGAATCAAAGTTATGTAAACCGTGAATGTATCCTTTATACACACACAACCACACATTTGAACACGGTCAAACTGTACTGTATATAAAACATATAGTTCAAGCATATCGATCTGTTTTTTGTATTCATTCGTTTTTATAAGATATTTTATGATTTCTTTTTTTATAGGCATGGCTTTTCCCAAAGGTACATTTTTACAATGAATTGCAGAAAAGTAATTCCTCGCAACAAGGTGTGATGAATTGTCATACATCACCGCCACCTAGTGGTCCAAACTGCAGGATGCCCTTTTTTCCAAGGTATTTCAAATCCTGTTAATCCGGTACTGTTGTAGGAACCACCACAGCCACTAGAGGGCACCACAGGGTCGTAATTCAATCTGTGGGACTGTGGATCTATCTAGCTATCTATGGAACTATCTATTTATCTTGAACAAGGGGTAATCATTGAGCGTTTTGCTTTATGATTGTGGTTTCCCAGATATATTTTTGGTCATTTTTAAAGAGTTGGACTTGTGTTAGTTCAATGCAATGCATGGGCACCTGTGAAATTAGGGAAATCCACCTTCCAGCTCATGTTCTTTTTACTCAATGGGCAAAGAATATTAAAGTCCCTGTAAAGCAAAAATAAATGTGTTCTGAGTTTGTCACACCACAGAAAAAGATGTGTTATTAACCACCTAGCCAAATTTGTAGGATTAAAAAAAAACATTAAATAAATAAAAAGGTTTTTTTTTCAAAATCGGAAAAAAAAAAGGCGCTGAAGGTGCTGAAACTACGCCCAATCATGTTAATCATATTAAACATTTCCACAAGAGTAAATTCCATGTTTAAATGTTCCGCTGAACGCAGCTCTTTGTGTCTAGTTGTTCACCTCAAAGCACCTCTGTCTGACTGCGGGCCTTCCCACTCCCTGGTGTCCCCTGCTGGCTCCTCCACAGGCCAGGTCGCTGCTAATGCTGACATAACCAAACCTGTGTGGTTAAACCGATGGGACGGTTTTTTTTGTTCCGGGCGTCCATGGCATGAGTTTACGGTCTCCCTGAAGATGCCTTTCACTCAAGGTGTTCATTCCCCCCCAAATAAACAGCTGATAGCTGAGGTTATTTCACCGCCGATGCTCCGATTTCGACCTGGTGTTTAGATAGTGTTAGGGGGAGGGGCCATGCCAAATAATTCAAGCTAATAATGATAAGAAAATAAGGATCAAATACATTCCCATGAAGAAAGCCTTCAACAAAAACAGAACAGAGAGAACATTTGCTTCAGTCTTGGCGTTTTGGCATTTTTGCGTAAAGGAGACTAGTTGATCCTGTTTCAAGATATTACTGTCATAAATGATGGTTGTCAGAAGAAATTGTCAGCAAATTAGCGACAAAATAAAAAGATCCTTTAAAATCACAAAGGTAACTCCTTAGATCACACAATGAGCATGGGTCTGAGCATAAATGGCGTTAAAGTTCCCCCTAGTGGTCTAATTATATGAATATGTATGTGAGTGCATATCATCTAAAACTCTCTCTGGGAAGTAATTTGTACACCAGAGTAATGAAATAGCAACTAACATCATCGCTGCTTAAAATTAGAAATAAATTAAGTTGAGGAGCACTGGTGATTTAAATGTGATCATTAAGAAGTGTGTGTATTATAATCCTGGCTTTGACGCATAATAAGGAGAGCGGTCTTTGCAATGCCTTCTAACCACCTTTGGGAAATAAATAACTTATTGAAGGGATCAGACTCTGTGATTACCCCCACCCCCCAGCTGGCTTTCCACTGGTTTTGATTGGCCATCGCACTGGTTTTGTCACACAGACCTGGCAACCCTAGACTTTGTGGGCAACGTGCTAACGTTGCCACCCTCGGGCTACTGCTGGAACGTTAAATAACGATATTTACACTGTCATCAAATTATCCAGCGAAACAGCAAATTAAATCTTATTTCTCTCTGCCAAGACATGATGTGTCATGTTTACCACGGATAACCTTGGCACATATCGACCCTGTCCATGCCTCAAGGCTTTACATGCATTTTCCTCGTGTCTGATTATTTCCACTGAAGGTATTTGTGATGACATTGTTGAGCAACGAAGTGCCTGAAATGTGAATGAACAATCTTCCCCTTGTCCCTTTTTAGGTAGAAAATTAACCAGGGCTATATGTAGTGTATATGGTGTTTACTTAACACATCCTCTGAAGCAGTGATTCTCAACCTTTTTCATATCAAGGATAAGACACTGCAGGAGTAAATGGGGAGTAGGTATTCCATTGTACTTGTTACACACGGCAATAAAGAATGTTGAATAATATTTTGTCTTTGCGATCCCCAATCTAAGAAGATTTTCATATTGTCAGTTATGATTGTGTCTCTATTATAGTAAGGGAGGTAATGCTGAAACTATGACCGAAACAGCGGCTAACATCTTGTAAGTTAAATAAGTCTCTGCAGGTCCCCAGACCACATGTTGAGAACCACCACCCTAATTGATTGCTTTAGTTTAGCAGGAACTGGTCAATGACATTGACGGGTGGCCGGAATGGACTAGAGATAAAAGCAGCCCACCAAAATCATAGAAATCGAGAGTATTTCACTGGAAATGGCTGTATATGCTATGGATCCCTGCATAATGCCTTCTAAACAGTTATGGCATAACTGCAGGCCTGCTCCATTTCAAGTATGCATACTTTCCTCTAACATATCCTGCGAAATGAATCGGCCCCAGGGAGAGTGCAACCTTACAGCAAAGCTAGTTCACAGTCATTAAGTGTTGACGCTCCCGGCTTAACACTTGTTCAGCAACGCATCAGCAAAAACCAGCAGGTTTTTGCACATTGCTGTTTAACAGCTGTTTTTATAGAGATCATAGTTGAAAGCCTGCCTCGCTGTCTATTACATTGAACCTGGACTATTACTTCAGCAATTGTCTCCACTAATGTGACAAACATGCTGTCGTAATTTGAATGTATCTCAAATCGAACACCGCTTATGCTTACTGCTCGTGATAAGCGATGCAGAGAGGATTTTCCACAAAATGTTATGGTTTACAGCCTTCAACAGGTGACCCGTGGACCAAATGTTGCCCTCGTATCAATGCAGACTGGCCATCTGAATAAATTTGACAGTTAGGGATGACTCGTAGTTTAATTAAATTCAGAAGATACCAGTATGGCTTAGATAATCAACAACCATATGACTATTCAGGGTCTTTTTTTAATTTTTTTTTTACCTGTGCTGTCAGCATGCTGGACATACAACACAGAGTATTTGTATGCCATTGCATTCAGGACAGAGTTAGTCTGCAAGTGGAGTTCAAGTTCTCAACCTACAATGCAACTCTTTATTAATTCTTAAATCATCAAGAACTGCTGCAATAACTCAGTGCTGTGGACGACCTGTGGAATCACAAGAGCACAGTTTTTGGTTATAGAGAAGCACCACCAACCCCCCTCTTTGGAGAACTATTTATTATGTTTGGGTCTAGAAACAACTGATCATTACTCCAAGAGCGGGAGAATCACCACTGTGAGACAAATAAACCTAGAAACAAACAACATTTACACAAAAACATGAACACTGGATGACAATGGGGCCCGAGACCCGAACCAGCGACCCACAACCCCTGCCCCTAACCTGAACCCCAGAATCCATAACCACGCCTGGTACCCACACACGGACGCCAGCTTCAGGATTTGAGCAATCGAGTAAAGTTAAGGGTAAACAAGTCTGATAGATTGGGGGAGATATCAATACCAAGGTATCTAATAATGCTGTTGTGATGGTTAAGTGAACTTTATGGGTTTCAGCATTACAGTCCCGCCCAATAAGTGGTAAGACTGTGGTTTTAGTCCAATTTATTAAATAGTCTGAGAAAGCTGAGAATTTAGATATAAGATTGAAGACCTCTGGCAGGGATGATATTGGGTTCCGTATGTACAACAGGATATTGTCTGCATACAAACTGATTTTGTGAATAGAGTTTCCTGTTTGTATGCCTACAATATTACTGTTTTGATGGATCGCCGCCACGAGGGGTTCAATAAGGATGGCGAATAGTCAGGGGGATGAGCGGACATCCTTGTCTTGTGCCGCGTTGTAGAGTGAAACGCTGTGAAGTGTAACCATTTGTGATGACAGAAGCAGATGGAGAGTTGTAGAGGATTCTGATCCATTGAATGAGTAACTCTCCAAAGCTAAATTTGTTGAGGATTGAAAAGAGATACGTCCAATTAACTCTATCAAATGCTTTTTCAGCATCCAAAGAGGCAATAATGGTATTAAAGTTGTTCCTTTTAGATATGCTCATCAGACTGAATAAACGACGCATATTGCTGGATGAATGTCTGCCTTTCTTCAAAGAGTTAATTCAACAGAGCGTACTTCAACTTCTTATCTTATTCTGAGATATATTACTACAAAATTGTATTTACTCAAACGCAATTTTTTCCAATTGATGAAGGAGATGCGTTGTCACTAGAATAGACCCATTTAGGGTCTCAGAATAACCTCTTCAGGATATATAGTACAGTGCATTCGGAAAGTTCAGACCCTTTTTTCTCCCATGTTACCGGCTTATTCTAAAATTGATTAAATTCACCCCCCTCTTTCTACTGCATTCATGAGAGGCTTAAATGTTGTTATATATGCACATTTAAAATGTATAATAAACAACTTTTTAACGTATGTTTTGGTGGTAACAGGGTTGACACAATAAGCTTGTCCTTCTGTCACACATTAAAACTCAAAGAAAATGTATTAAAATAAGAGGACACTCTTTTCACGGTCAGCTTCAAAAAAGGCGGATGATTTCACTTCCAGGAAATTACGGAACTTTCATAACAGACCATATCATTACATTTACATTTAGTCATTTATCAGACGCTTTTATCCAAAGCGACTTACAATTGTTCAAACACCGACGGACGCAGCCATCAGGAGCAATTAGGGGTTAAGTGTCTTGCTCAAGGACACTACAGCATGCTAGCAGGAGGAGCCTGGGATCGAACCAGCAACCTTTAGATCACTAGACCACCAGCTCTACCGCCTGAGCTACCATCCCCGCTTATCTCTGAAGGGGTGTTTTACTTAGAAGTAACAGGGTTGACGACAACCTGGGGACCCGACTAAATTGTTGTTTTCTTCAACATTTTATACATAGTAAGAATCAAACATGAGTTTCACGAGTAATGAAACGACACTTGAGCCTTTATCTACGTTGAACTACGTTTTTATATAATAGTTCGACTTTTTTGGCCTCAAAAGCAAGTAAAAGTAGAAAAATTTAGTTACACAGGTGTGAGAAAGTTCTGAAAATGTCATATCTATCTAGGATTTTTTTTCGGGTTGAAGAATGCTGTGATTGGGTTCGAGTTTTTGTGGGGGCAAACTATTGTCAGATTGTTGAACGTCCGTTCCCCGCCAAGATTGTTGACCGGGATGGAGAATGTATGGGGGAACGGGGATACCACTGATTGCGTTTGAGGGGGCACAGCAGATGCAAAATTAGGCTTTTGTTTATTCTGTTGAGGCTTATTAAATAGATAATTTAACTGTGATGTAATATCAATCTCCTTCATGTTTTGAATAAAACAATTGGTTACAATTTACATTATCATCATTTTTCATAATCTTCATTGCTTAAAATCTCCCAATAAATCCGTCTCCAAAATATCCATATGAGTCATTTTGAATTAAAGTTTTATTAATGTCCCATTAAAACTCCATTATGTCATGATCTCCGCTTTCATCTACCTTCCCCGCCTCTCCTTACCTGTCTCATTAGCCCAACTCCATTCTCCTGCGCTGCCGCCTCTGCCTCGCTCCGACCACGTATCCTGCCTGCCCCCCGCCTGTCTTCTGTCTGCGCTCCCCGTTATCGAACCTGCCTGTCCCCGACGACGTATCCTGCCTGCCCCCTGCCTGTCTTCCGTCCACTCTACAAATAAAAGACATTACCAAATATCCCTGCCTGTCTTTGTGCTGCAATTGGGTCCTAACCACACCCGTTACAGTACAATCTGGCCAACAATGGACCCAGCACACAACCCCAAGTCGCTGGCACGGCTGGGAAGGGTGGAGTCACAGCTCCAACACCAGGAGGCTGTCCTAGCCTCCACCTCAGCGGATGTTCGGCTAACAGCGGCTAGCCAGGAGCAAGGGCTCGCCACGCTTGCCGCCCAGGTCCAGCAGCTCGCCATCGCTCTCGGTCAGTTTATCCGTCCGCCTGCTTCCCCAGACCCACCTCCACCAGCACTGGCCCAGCATGGGTACTCCCTGGAGCCCCGGGTGGGCTCCAGGGAGGCTCAATCTTCCATCTTCTTCGCTCTGTAGCCCCACACCTTTGCCTCCGAGGATGTCAGGGTGGTGTTCACCGTAAATCACCTGACGGGCCGCGCTCGGCTGTGGGGAACAGGCGAGTGGTAACGACGCACACCAGCCTGCTCCTCCTTCCACGCCTTCGCCGCCGAGCTCCACAAGGTGTTCGGGGTGACATCACAAGGTCCCGATGCTGCTGGTGGTCTCCTGGGGCTCAGTCAAGGGTCCCGCTCCGTGGTCGATTACACGATCGACTTCCGCACCAAGGCTCGACTGAGCGAGTGGAACCCGGCAGCTCAGATTGACGCGTTCTTGATGGGATTAGCAGAGTACGTGAAGGATGAGCTAGTTTCCCACGACCTGCCCACCTCTCTCGATGGCATCATTGAGCTTGCTTCCCGTATCGACCGACGCATCCAGGCCCGGCAGCGAGAGAGGCGTCAGAGGCAAGTGGAGCGCCGCCCAGCAAATCGTCTTCCAGGTTCCTCAGGGCCGCCAGCTCTTCCGGCCCGTCAACCCACGAGTGAGGCCTCTCCCATGCAGGTTGGCCGGGCCAGCCTCACCCCGGAGGAGAAGGAGAGACGCCGGGTGGGGAACCTTTGCCTCTACTGCGGTCTAGCTGGACACTACATCTCCGGGTGTCCGGTAAAAGGGCCGGGCTCGCCAATGAAGGAGGAGGTCCTGGTGAGCCACACCTCCAAACCCTCCTCCAACCTACGCCCCCTGTGCCAGGCTCGGCTGCTGCTGCCCCAATGCTCACATTCCCTCGCCATACTTATTGACTCTGGTTCCGATGTTAACATCATCGACGATAACCTAGCACGGCAGCTGGGTGTTGGTCGAGTTCTCCTGCCTTCTCTGGTTCCTGCCACTGCCCTGGATGGCCGCCTCCTGGGGACAGTCACCCATCAGACGGTGCCCATCCGCATCCTCCTGCCCGGAACCACCACGAGACGATACAGTTCTGCATCCTGCACCCACCTTGTCACCCTCTCCTCCTGGGGTTCCCCTGGCTCCGGCGTCACAACCCACACCTCGACTGGACCACAGGGGCTATTCTGGGATGGAATTCTGCGTGCCACCAGGTCTGCCTGAAGCAAGCCGCCGCACCTCAGAAATCCACCAGCTCCAGCTCCGCACCCGACATGTTGGGGGTCCCTGCCGAGTACCTCGACTGCAGGAAGGTCTTCAGCAAGGCCAAGGCGACATCCCTTCCCCCACACAGGCCATACGATATTGCCATCAACCTCCAGCCCCGCTCCACCCCCCCCAGAGGCCGCCTGTACTCCCTGTCCGCCCCGGAGAGAGAGGCCATGGACACCTATATTAACGACGCTCTGGCGGTGGGCATCATCCATCCCTCCTCGTCCCTGGCAGGGGCTGGCTTCTTCTTCGTGGAGAAGAAGGACACGTCGCTTCGCCCCTGTATTGACTATAATGGTCCCAACGACATGACGGTCAAGAACCGCTATCCCCTGCCCCTCATCTCATCAGCCTTCAAATTCCTGGAGGGGGCCATGGTGTTCACCAAGCTCGACCTAAGCAACGCCTACCATCTGGTCCGGGGTCGAGAGGGGGACGAATGGAAGACGGCGTTCAACGCTCCCTCCGGTCACTACGAATATCTGGTGATGCCCTTTGGCCTCACCAATGCCCCTGCCATCATCCAGGCCCTGGTCAATGACGTGCTCAGGGACATGCTCAACAAATTCGTCTTCGTGTACCTCGACGACATCCTGATCTTCTCCCGATCCCAAGCTGAGCATGTCCACCACGTCCAGACGGTCCTGCAGCGCCTCCTGGAGAACTCACTCTTTGTGAAGGCGGAGAAGTGTGAGTTTCACGCCCCGTCCGTCTCCTTCCTGGGGTATGTCGTAGGGAGGGGGACCATCCAGATGGATTCCACCAAGATCTCCGCCGTCACCACCTGGGCCGCCCCGGACTCCCGCAAACAACTCTAGCGCTTCCTCGGTTTTGCCAACTTCTATCGGAGGTTCATCCAAGGTTACAGCACGGTGGCTGCCCCTCTCACAGCCCTAACCTCCTCCAAGGTGCCTTTTCTGTGGTCCGCCGCCGCCAACGACGCCTTCCTGGCCCTGAAGGCATGGTTCCCTTCAGCCCCCATTCTAGTATTGCCTGACCCCGAATGGCAGTTCATGCTTGAAGTGGACATCTGTGACGTGGGAGTCAGAGCTGTTCTGTCCCAGAGAACCGCCGCCGACCAGAAACTTCATCCCTGCGCCTTCTTCTCCAGGCGTTTGACCCCGGCCGAGAGGAACTACGACATTGGGAATAGGGAGCTTCTCGCCGTCAAATTGGCCCTGGAGGAGTGCCGACACTGGCTAGAGCAGGGGTGTCAAACTCATTTTAGCTCAGGGGCCACATGGAGGAAAATCTGTTCTCAAGCGGGCCGGACCAGTAAAATCATGGCATAAAAACTTGAAAATAACGACAACTTCAGATTGTTTTCTTTGTTTTACTCCAAAAAGAACTTAGACTTCGTCTCAGTGTATCTAGAAAGCCATTAAACTTTAAATCAGAGCCTATCTGGGATTGAAAAAAAATACAAAATAAATAATAAATAAATAAAACAACTCTCTTATGTATCAAATACCTCGTTTGTCATTTCCACATTTTAATCCTGTGCTAACTCAACAAACCATACAAACCGAGGTAGAATTTATTCAAGAGGGTTGATTTACTCCCTGCCTTGTAGGCTACACTATTTCTTGATAGAAAAATAAAAGCTGTGCAATGCATGAACAATTTCAACAAACCAAACTTATGAACTGAAGTGACTGACATTATTACAGTAGATTACACTCTGTTCATTTTCTTTAAATTTCCACAGAAGACAATCATTTTCACAGAACTATATCAGGGTGGAGTATCTCATGCAGCATTTTAAGCGGGGTTACCCTGGCATCTTTTAGCTTTCACAAGTGCATCTATAATCAGGCGTCACATCCTGAATGGTAGCCAATTTCAGGATGTTATTCAAGTGCTTGTTTGTGAGCCTTGAGCGCAGCTTTGTTTTATTGATGCTCATTACAGAGAAAACTTGCTCACAAAGATATGTGGTTCCAAACATGCACAACACTTTTGCAGCAAGGGCTGTCAAGTTGGGATAACGTGGCAAGAGATACTGATAAAATGTGTCCAAGCCAGCTGCGGCAAACTTGCCCTTCAAATCTGAGTCACACTGCAAGTCTGTTATTTCAAGTTGGATGTTGACGGGCAGATGAAGCGCATTTGCGGTGAATGGTCGAGCAAAAAACTTTGAAGTCTTTCTCCAGTTCACCAAAAATCTGAAAGCGTGTCTCAAACTCCCGCAATAGTCCCGTTATTTCATCTTTGAACTGCTTCATGGCTGCACTTTCTCTCTGAACTTTGTCACAACCTGATTTTTTCCCGACCATTGAGGGCGCACCATCTGTAGCCAGGCTGACAGCGCGGGACCAGTCCACATCGAGCCTGTCCAGTGCGCCGACGAGTGCGGTGAAAATATCAGCTGCTGTTGTGGTGTCCGTCATTGGCACCAACTCCACAAACTCCTCGGTGACAGTCAAAGTGTCATCAACTCCGCGGATGAATATTGCCAGTTGCGCAACATCAGTAATGTCCGTGCTGTCCGTCATTTGCAACTGAAAAAGCAATAAATGACTTTAAAACTGTGCTTCAATTGGCTGTCCGAATCCACCGAAAGATCAGAAATCCTGCAACTGTATTTCTTGTCAGGCTGATATTTGCAAAAGCCTGGCGCTTTTCAGGGCACACAATCTCCGCAGTCTTCAGCATGCATGTTTTTACAAATTCCCCCTCAATAAGTGGCTTTGAAGCCACTGCAATTTCAGTAGCTATAATGTAGCTGGCTTTCACTGCAGCATCACTGATTTCTCGGCGACGAGTAAACACAGACTGCTGTTTCTTCAGAACCGCCAATAATTCATTCACCTTCTCTCTTCTCTGTTGAGTGGCGATAGTGGCGCCGCCCCTAGCGGTCGCCTGCGCCGGCGCTCCAGTTACTTTCTTACTCTTTAGTATTTTTTTCCTTTTTTTATCACGATGTTCGCCAGAAAAACATCAACAATTAACTCATACGGCCGCGATGCACTCATGGATATAAAAATTTCCCTAAACGAACAACTTTGGGACTTTTTATCCGTGGGAGCAGAGTGGCCGGCGGAAATCCTACGCGGGAACACTCGCAACAACAACAAAAATGGAGTCGCTGTTCCATGAGCCGGCCCACGGAGGAAGCACCGAGGTAAACGAGGCGGCATTCGGGTCAGAATGAGGACGCAACCTTACCGTCCACCTCTGCCAAGCATCCTTCTTGCTAACGTCCAGTCCCTGGAGAACAAGATGGATGAACTTCGAGCGAGGATTCAATTCCAGCGTGACACGAGGAACTGTTGCGTCCTCTGCCTGAGGAAACATGGCTGACCCCACTGGTGCCGGATGAAGCCATACGTCCAGCCGAGGCCTTCTCCGTGTTCCGCGGCGACAGAACGGGAGAGTCGGGGAAATCCAAAGGTGGAGGCGTCTGCCTAATGGTAAACAACCGCTGGTGTAACGCCAACAACACCAAATTCCTCTCCCACTCCTGCTCGCCGAACCTGGAACAGCTGACCATACTATGCCGTCCATTTTATCTCCCCCGGGAATTCAGCACGGTCATCATTACAGCCGTTTATATCCCACCGCAAGCGGACACCGACGCAGCTCTGTCGGTTCTGTACGATGTGTTGTGCGGATTTCAGAACAGACATCCCGACGCGGCTGTGGTGGTGACTGGGGACTTTAACAGGGCCAACCTGAAAAAAGTTCTGCCGAATTTCCACCAACACATCACGTGTGCCACCAGGGGAGACAGAACTCTGGACCATTGTTACACTCCTTACAAGAACGGATACAAGCCCGTGTCGCTTCCTGCTTTCGGGAAATCAGATCACGCCGCGATCTCGCTGCTTCCTGTTTACAGGCCTCTGATCGCGCGGGATCTGGTGATGACGAGGGAAGTGAAGCGGTGGACGGACCAATCAGAGGCTGCGCTTCAGGACGCTCTGACTGACGTAGACTGGGACGTGTTCCAAGCGAGCTCAAGTGACGTCAGCGAGTTTACGGAGGTTGTAGTGAGTTTTGTGGCTACGCTCGCGGATGAAATCGTTCCCACGGTGAAAGTTCGGATATTTCCAAACCAGAAACCATGGGTTGATAAATCCATCCGCTGCGCTCTGAATGCTCGCACGGCCGCTTACAACGACGGACTTGTATCTGGTAACATGGACAATTACAAAGCGGCGTCGTACAATCTGCGGAGGGCGGTGAGGGACGCTAAACGGACGTACAGAGACACCGTGGAGCTGCAGATGGAGCGGGGGGACACAAGACGCTTGTGGGAGGGGCTGCGAACAATAACAAACTACAAGAGCAGCTCCTCCCCAGCCACGAGTGTGGACGCCTCCCTGGCCAACCAACTGAACTCCTTTTATGCGCGGTTCGAGTCTGGCAGCAGCACCGCTAGCTCGCCGGCTAATTGGAGTTACACCGCTGGGGACGAGCGCGCACTCTCAGTGTCCGTGCACGAGGTCAGGAGGGCTTTGATGCGGGTGAACACCAGGAAAGCTGCGGGCCCAGATGGCATATCTGGGCGAGTACTGAAGACCTGTGCTAACCAGCTAGCTCCGGTGTTCACCACAATATTCAACATCTCCCTGGCTGAATCAGTGGTCCCATCCTGTTTCAAGAGGTCCACCGTCGTTCCTGTCCCGAAGATCGCCTCTCCAACCTGCCTGAATGACTACCGTCCGGTGGCCCTCACCTTGGTGGTCATGAAGTGTTTCGAGAGGCTGATTAAGGATTATATCTGCGCCTCCCTCCCCCGCACCTTGGACCCGTTGCAGTTCGCGTACCGGCAGAACAGATCCACGGATGACGCGGTCTCCCAGGTACTGCACACCACGCTCACGCACCTGGATGGCCAGAAGGGGGCCTATGTGAGAATGCTGTTCATTGATTATAGTTCAGCTTTCAACACCATAGTTCCCACCAGACTGGCTGTCAAGTTGTTGGAGCTAGGATTGAATGCTCCGCTGTGCACCTGGATCCTGGACTTCCTCACAGGCCGCCCCCAGGTGGTCAAGGTGGGGAAGTACATGTCAAGCTCCCTCACCCTGAATACAGGATCCCCCCAGGGCTGCGTCCTCAGCCCCCTACTGTACTCCCTGTACACACATGACTGTGTGGCCAGGTCCAGCTCCAACACCATCATCAAGTTTGCTGACGACACCGTGGTCGTGGGCCTGATCACCGACTGCGATGAGAAGGCCTACCGCGAGGAGGTGGCTGACCTGTCACTCTGGTGCCAGGACAACAGCCTACACCTGAACGTCAGCAAAACCAAGGAGCTGATTGTGGACTTTAGGCGTGGATCACATCCGAGGACGCACGCGCCCTTGTGGATTAATGGGACTTCTGTCGATAGGGTGAGCAGCTTCAGATATCTGGGAGTCCACATCACAGAGGACTTAACATGGACTGTTCATACAGACACTCTGGTGAGAAAGGCGAGGCAGCGTCTCTACCACCTCAGGCAGCTGAGGAAATTCCGGGTCTCGGTGAGGATCCTCAAGTCCTTCTACTCTGGAGCAGTGGAGAGCATCCTGACAGGCAACATCACTGCCTGGTTTGGGAACTGTACTGCCCAGGACAGGCGGGCCCTGCAGAGGGTGGTGCGTTCAGCTGAACGTACCACTGGAACTACCCTCCCCCCCTTGCAGGAGTTATACACCAGGAGGTGTAGTAGCAGAGCCCGTAGGATCATGAAGGATCCTCATCACCCCAACAACGGACTGTTTCAGCTGCTGCGGTCAGGCAAGCGCCTCCGCAGTCACGCAGCGAGAACAGAGAGACTGAGACGGAGTTTCTTCCCTCAAGCCATCAGAACTGTCAACGCTGACCTCACCAGGGGTCCTAACTGAGCCATGCACTAGGCTCCACTACCTACTGTACTGTATGTAGCATACTGTACCGCATACTGTATCACTGTTCAGGGTTGTTCGTGATGCCGTATTGCTGCGCCGTACTGTTGTATACTGTGCTGTATTATCCCAAACACTACCTCACACTATTCACATTCACATGCCACTTTAATTCACATGCCACTTTAAATGCACATATCTGTATATACATAGGCATATTCCTTCAACCTATTCCATTTTATTTCAATTTATTTTTTATTGTATTTTATTCTATATATTTTTTATCTTATTCTATAAGTATTCCACTTACTGTATTACGTTTTAGGAGTCAGTTAGTCGGTCTATTAGAAAGGAATTTTCTACTTTTTATTTTATTTTATTTTTGTACTTTTTCCTAGGACTTATTGTGTGCTATCACCGGGTGCGTTGCATTACATTTCACTGCATATATGTATGGAAGTATGTATATGTATGTGACAAATAAAAAATCTTGAATCTTGAATCTTGAATCCTTGAAAGTTGTTGTATTTGTCGCCATGAAGAGTCTCATAGTGGCGAGGACGGTTATATTCTTTCAGCACTGAAACATGCTGTGAACACACCAAACACACAGCTTTCCCATTCACTTCCGTGAATAAATAGGAGGATGACCATTTTTCTTGGAATACTCTGCACTCTGCGTCCACTTTTCTCTTTTTTGACAGAGACATTTTGGGGCAATGAGGGTGCCAAAGCACGTAATGTTCAAATTGGTCAGGCAGAAAGACAGGCTAGCTCTGGACTGGCTGTAGCCTACTTGTTCAGCCCCAGTATAAACAGTTTGCTTGCTTAACAGAATTGCTATTGTGACACCCACTGGACACATTTAGAAAAGCAGTTTCATTCATTGAAAAATTGCAGCTCAATTTTATGCTTTGCAAAATCATCTCGCGGGCCGGATTAAACCTGTTCGCGGGCCTGATCCGGCCCGCGGGCCGTATGTTTGACACCCCTGGGCCAGAGGGAACCCAGCTGCCCTTCCTGGTGTGGACTGACCACAAGAACCTGGAGTATATCCAGTCCGCCAGGAGGCTGAACTCCCGTCAGGCTCGGGCACTCTTCCTAACCAGATTCAATTTCTCCCTCTCCTATCGGCCGGGGTCACGCAATGTCAAACCCGACGCCCTGTCCCGGCAGTTCCAGGAGGAGGAGGTAGACGCTGCTGACCCTGACACCATTCTGTCTGACACGGTGCTGTCCTCCCATCTAGTCGCCACATTCACCTGGGAGGTGGAAGAGAGAGTAAGAGCCGCTGCCCAGGACCAACCCGGACCCAGCGCATGTCAGCCCGACCGTCTGTTCGTCCTGCCTGACCTCCGGTCCGAGGTTCTCCAGTGGGCCCACATCTCCCGACTTACCTGCCACCCGGGGATCCAGCAGACGAAGGAGGTCGTCCAGCGTCCCTTCTGGTGGCCCTCCCTGGGTGAGGACGTCTGAGAGTTCGTCAATGCCTGCCCCACCTGTAACCAGCACAAACCCTCTCTTCTTGCTCCTGCTGGTTTTCTACACCCGCTGCCGGCTCCTCATTGCCCCTGGTCTCACATCTCCGTGGACTTCGTCACCGGTCTGCCACCGTCTAGCGGCAACACTACCATCTTGACCGTGGTGGACCGGTTCAGCAAGATGGCTCACTTCGTGCCTCTACCGAAGCTCCCGTTGGTCAAGGGCACCGCCGAGCTATTGTTGAACCACCTCATCCGCCTCCATGGCATCCCGGTCGATGTGGTATCCGACCGGGGTCCCCAGTTCGCCTCTGTCTTTTGGAGGGAGTTCTGTTCGCCCATGGGGGCCACCGTCAGCCTGTCAGCCTGCCGCCCTCCTCCGAGCCGCTGGCCACAACGCCTCTGCCGCCAACCGTCGCCACTCCCAGGCCCCGGAGTACCAGCCGGGCCAGAAGGTCTGGCTCTCCACCCGGGACCTCCCCCTGAAGGTGGAACCTAAGAAGCTGGCTCCTCAGTTCATCAACCCGTTCGAGATGGAGAAGGTCGTCAACCCAGTGGCAGTGCGGCTCAACCTCCCCAGGTCCATGCGCGTCCATCCCACCTTTCATGTGTCCAAAGTCAAGCCGGTCTGGGAGAGTGCCCTGGTCCCCTTGGCGCCTCCCCCGCCTCCTCCGTGCTTCATTGACGGGGGTCCTGCCTTTTCTGTCCTCCGTCTCCTACGTTCCCGCCGGCGTGGGAGAGGCCTGTAGTACCTGGTGGATTGGGAGGGTTACTGTCCGGAGGAGAGGTCCTGGGTCCCTGCAAGGCACATTCTGGACCACACCCTCATCAGAAGTTTCCATCAGCGCCATCCTGACCAGCCCTCCAGGCCGGGTCAACCCTCCCGACCACAGACCTCACCACCTCTCTCGTCCGTACCCTCCAGCAATGGTTCAGAGGCGGACGATGTCGACCCTGGGGGTCCCTAGGGTCGACATCGACATCGACATCGGTTTCTAAAGTGAGAATATCGAGGAGTTTACTTTTACATTCTCACTTTAGAAACACACTTAATGTGGCAAGGGGGACTTTCTCTTTCATAGTATATCAGATTTGTTTGAAATATGGATTTGAAACCTTATCAAACAGTAATTGATATGTTGGTTACAGGGTTGACGAAACACACATATACATATTGATTATAGGTGAAAGGTTTTTGAAATTAGGCAGCACATTTTCCAGAGAGGTAAGAATCTGCTTCATCCAAAAAGGAGCTGAAAGGCTTTTATAACAGTACTTTGAAAATCAAACATTAAGCATGGGGAATGTCACATTTCCCTAGAATGTAATCTATAGTAATATACAGTGATGTATAATATATATAGTGTGTCCTACATTTGGTTTGGCAGACGGCATCATGACGGTTACTAACAGCAAAAAAGGTACTTAAGTACTCGGACTCCGCTAATTGTGACTGAGTAACAAGGAATAGGTGAAAAGAAGTAAACATTCCCTATAAGAAAAAATTGTCAGTCCAGCCACAGCTGACCCACTGACCTACGAAAATGGGGATTTGTTGTTATTATTACTTCTATAGATGTATAGAGATTGAAGAGCGACAGAGCATACAGTGTGGGACACAGCGTGATCTCATTCTAATCACCTGGAAAAACAGGTGGCGTGGAGAGAGAGAGAGAGAGAGAGAGAGAGAGAGAGAGAGAGAGAGAGAGAGAGAGAGAGAGAGAGGGGGCGTTCACGGAGCATTTAAATCCATATCTGACAATTCCGGCTCTGACATTAACGCGGAGTTTGGGCTCCGCTGTGTAGAAAGTAAAGTTACATTGTTTTCGTTTTGTCAGACTTCGTAATCATAAATCAATAAAATATATATCATACGTTCAGTTAAAATGCGGGGACGTTACAAACGAAAGGAGACGCAGCACAGGACGCGCACCGACGCGGATAAAGTGAACGGGCTCTCGGAAGGAATCTTGCCCTGGACGGAGGCGCCCGGGACGGATCGGGACCCGGGGCGGCCCGCTTCTCCCCCCAGTGATCCCGGTGGTCTGACCCTCACGGGTCTGCATTACGGTCAAGAGAAATGTAAGTGAAAGCCTTGTAATCACCGCCTCCAAGGTCAAAATAACACCACAAAAGTATGTTTGTGTCTAGGTTAGCGTAGCGCTTCTCAACATAGCAATCTCAATCCCTCAACAGAATCACTGGTATATACGGGAACATGAACATTAATGCTTATCATTTATGTGCAGTCTAGACACACACACACTGTCTAGTGACCACTGAGTCTGACCACAGTCAGGGGGAAGATGCTGCCTTACTTTTTGTATTGTTGTTGTTGTTTTGCTTTGCCTTTCACCCAATTCAAGTGTTCTACTCACAATATTTAGATAAAGTATCGTTAAACGTTTAGTCTATTACAAATAGTTAAAAAAAAAAAGCGAGGCTATATATATTTGTTATTAAATTACAGAGGATCGACAGTATACATTTTCCATGATTCAAGGTATTCAAGATTTACCTAGATAGCAGACTAAGTTATGTAGGCATACTTGCATAACCATTGAATTCCTTTTTTTGTTTGTTTGTTTGTTTGTTTGTTTGTTTGTTTGTTTGTTTTTTTAAGATTAATTACCCTGTTGCTTCTCCCCATCAGTCCCCAGCAGCCCCAAGTCCGACGGTGAAAAGAGATACCTCGGCGTCCGCGTCAAAATGCCTGTGAAGGACATGTTGAGAAACATTCGCCTCGCCAAGGGATGGGACCCTCATGACGTTCAGGTTAGGTATTAACGCATGTGTAGCAGTTCACTTGGCACATGCCAGCTTTTCCATGGCTCCCTGGCATAGAGATACAGGCAATGATGGAAGGACAAACCAGTTTATTGGCAAGTGGGGATCTGTAGGTGTAGGTGTCAAGACAAGAGCTCCCCTTTTCATGTGTGTGTGGTATGGGTACTATTGCTCTGTTGAGCAACAGGTGCACAGCCACCCCTGATCCCGTGCCCGACACCCAAGAAAGGTGTGGCGGCTTAAATAAAACCGCCCCCACACCACAGCATGTATTTGCCAAAGCCAAGTAATGTGGATTGTTTGCCAGCCTTGACGGTTAGCCATGGAATGTGCACTGTTGTGCCCTCAAACCAGGTATTGATAAACCTAGAAGATGCGTTTGTCTCTGTTTCTGTATCTATGTGTGCTAAACTGCTGTCATTCACTTTTACTCAATCCACGTGTGTTTGTTTTATTCCTTTTTTCGTCATGTTCATCGCTGATCACAGCAGAACTGCACCAAGAGATCTAAAGGTAAGTAAAAAGAAAACAACCAACCAACCAAAACTGCTACAGTAGAACCATAACACCACGGCCTCCAGCTTAATGGAATACAAAGCGTTTATTGAACTAGCTGTGACTGTTTGCACTCCTCACGCTTTCCATTGTTGTTTACCAACCACAAACAACTGATGATGCGCTGTATTTGTTAATGGCAGCCATCTTTGGCTGTCAGAATATACCGTACGCCAGCACTTCTGGGTTCTTCTGTCTTTAATTGCCTTTTCTTTGCTGCAGGAGAGAAGAGACGAGTGAATACGTGCAAAGAACGCTTAGGCAGGGTGAGTGTTTGGGAAATGTTACGCAGCCCTCCCTTTTCCCAACTCAATCTCTTGAATCATGCTTTGGCTGTCCTTTGAATTTCCAGAGAAAACGCGCCCCCACCAAGAGCTTGGAGGAGTTAGCGATCATCGTGGAGGTGCTGGAGGAAGATCTCAAAACCGGCAACGCCTTCAGATCCCACGCGCCTCAGAATCTCCACCCCTCCGACCTTTCGTCATCCCTCGAGAACTCCCCCTGTGACCGTAGCGACAATCCCTTGGGCGCATTGGCCCGTCCACATGTCGACTGCCTCGAATACGACCCCCAGAGATGGGCAGCTGGCACCATGGGCTACCGCCTAATGATACACGAGGCGGATGAGGGCCCGCGCCTGGGCTCGTCGGGGCAGGGTACCGGGTACCTTAGCGATGAGTCGGACGACATGATCCCAAGCCCCCAGTACTCCATGACCTGCTCCCAAGCCCAAGTCCAAGCCCCTGCCCAGACTACAGCCCAGGCCCCAATCTCGGCCCTGAACCATCCTGACTGGCTGCAGTACCACGGCCCTTGCTCTTGCTCTGTGGACGAGGGGTGGGGCTGGGGTCAGGAGGAGTGGCTCAGCCATGAGACCTGTGGCCTTAACACCGCCGCCTTCTTCTCCATCCAGCTGCAGCGGGAGGAAAACCAGCTGGGGGGCGTGCCGGACGCGGCACTGCTGACCACTGATGGACATGGCAGGACGTAAGCTTGCGTGTGTGTGTTAGTGTGTGTGTGTGTGTGTGTGTGTGTGTGTGTGTGTGTGTGTGTGTGTGTGTGTGTGTGTGTGTGTGTGTGTGTGTGTGTGTGTGTGTGTGTGTGTGTGTGTGTGTGTGTGTGTGTGTGCGTACGTGCGTGTGTGTGTGTGGAGGCTGTAACTGCATGCGGGTGCCGGTTGGTTGGTACTCTTACAAGCAACTACACTGCAAGGTCACATCCACAGTTCACAGCTGCAGGGAAATATAGAACACAATTAGGTTGATATTTGATGTACTTTAATTTATACAATGCTGTAACAGTAGACGCCGCAAAGTGACAAAATGGTTCCTACAGACAAAATACGAACATATGCTTGCATACGAGCATATGCTTGCACATTATTTAAATAAAAACAAACAGACCTCGGACTCCCAATCTATAAACCCCCAACTGCACCACATAATGAACAGAATCCAAAATTCCCTTCCCTTTCAAACATGTCCTCTGTGATTGTTTGCCTATTCTGTGTGTGTACAAGCCAGGAATTGCATATCATATTACACACATTTGATATATCGTATCAAATGTGTACTGTTCCCAGAGCCCTCCACAGAGTGGTGTGTATGGGGAAGAGGGCACAAGGATACGCTATTGCCAAGAGGATGGCAGCCTCCAACAGCCTGGATGTCAAAGACTCAGAGGGAAAGGTGTGGTGCCTTCCAACGTGTTAGAAAGATGTTTGCGTTGAGTCATGTTGTCAAGTAGATCTGTTCATTAGAACTGCCACATCTGCACAGGATCAACAAGCGCATATTTTTCTGTTCTTTTTTATCAAACAGAATGAGAATAAGAATTTGTTCATTTAGCCAAGTACATTTTCACGTACAAAGAATTTGTCAAATTTGAGGATTGAGGCATTTCTGTACAGGCAATTTGCATAAAGAAAGCTTAACTGTCAAAAAATGGCCAAATATAAGTTAGTTATTGCTGAGTTATTACATTATTACAGTATTACAACCATATTTTTGTTCCCAGACCGCCCTGCACCTCGCCGCCAAGCAGAACCAGCATCTGATGGTGGCTGACCTGATCCGTTTGGGCACCAGTGTCAACGAGCGGGACGCGTCGGGAAAGACCTGCCTCCACCTCTGTGCTGAGAACGGCTACATTCGCGTCCTGGAAGTAAGTATTGTTTGGAAATCTAGGGGGTTTTGGAAGCATATTGGCTTCACATCTTCCCTTGCAATTTACAACACGTGAAGGGAAATGTTTTGTTAGTTTTCATGTTGAATGACATTGGAATAATACTCTCATAGACTCTCCAGACTCTCAAAAACTCCTTGCATAGGGTTTTTAACACTTCTGTTTTAACACTTGAATCCACCCTCCAGTATTGTGTTGCTCTTTTGAGCTTTTCCATGTTCCTCTATGTCACTCACTGTTGTAATATTGAGTGGGCATTACAATGACACCACTAGACATTAATAACAGATCATTTGTTTTATCACTGCAAGTCCAAAAACCTTCATTACAGTGGTCTGTTCTTTCACTTTTGCTGTCCATTATTGACATTACCTAGTTGCCCAATATTGGTGAGAATCTGCTTCTTTTATATGGCTATCTTGTAGCCACGGTCATGCTAATGCTAATGCTAATTCTAATTTTAACTCTAATCTAATTCTAATGCTAGTGCATTGATCATAGCTCACACCGCAATTTTCCATTTGGACAATAATTGAGGTGGAAACCCTTTGGCCTCGAGTGTGCAGACATCAGCTTTTAAAGTAGCTTATCTCCAATCCAACTGCGAAACAAAGTCTAATGAAAATAATCACGTACCTATTTCAAATATTAAGATTATGCATTGTGTGTCCTGACCAGATTAACCTGTTACACGCACTTTGTGATAAATGTTCGGGGATGCCTCATAATGGGATTCTTGGCGCAAAGGTGATTTGCACAATCCGGCCAGTCCACTTGTCAAGTTCCGTACAAAAGCAACTATTAACCCGTATCTACAGCACGGCAGAGTAGCAAGAATG
>NC_137197.1:29190093-29242593 GCF_960531495.2 Zeus faber | reverse complement strand
GACAGTAATTCTGTTTCTGCGTTAGTACGAGCTGGAACTTGTCTTGGAAGGAAAAAAAAGAGCCTCATATGACTTATTATCACAAAAGTATTTCACTGGGGGCTTTTTTTTTTTGCTTTTTTTTCTCTTCAAAGCCGAGTTTCGAGCTTCGTATTGTCATGCATCTGAAGTTTAATGTAAGGTAAAAAAAAAACACCTGACAAAATAATTTCAGCTGCCCGTCAGCTGGTTTCTGTGAAACTTCCATTGTTTGTTACAAGTTAACAAGTTGTTTATAAGGTGGGAACCTGGTTGTAAAATCCTTTGTGAATGATTTACCAAATATACTTTAAAATCAAATGAAACGCGTGCAGTTTGGGAGACAATTTTTAAGGGCACAAAGCCCAGTAGTTTTGACAAACTATTTTGATTTTTTTTTTTTTTTTTAAGAATTGACCAAAACATTCTGGGACCTCATTCCAAACTTCAAAAGATCATGTTGTTAAGATCTATTAGACATGTTGGACATTTTACCGCAAGGTTTCTTTTGTTCATTTTAAAGTTTTAGTTTTTTTTACTTTGACTTAGTTGAATTTTTTCACATTTTAATGTTAGCCATACTTATATATTTCACGTCAGTTTTGGCTATACAGACACTCCTCATTTAACGGCCGAGTTCCGTTCCTACAACCAGGGCACAAAGCTAATTGGTCGATAAGCGAGGACCCGCCCCTTACCATTATTTCAGTCTTGGAGATTGCGAACGCTAGTGTAGTGAATACTGACAGACCACGGGAACGACCCTGAGACTGAGAAAGGGTGATACTTGATGAGATGTTTGACGCTGAGAGGCCGCGCTGCCGTTTTCCACGACGAAAGTTCTCGTACTGTGTACAATACAGACAGGTCGGAGAGCTGGTCGTAAGTCTGAACGGTCGTTAAACAGCTAGGTCGTTAAGTGAGGAGTACCTGTCGTCTATGACAGTCAATAATGCTTGTAACTTTGTATTTTATATTGTGGCCTATTTTTGATTCAGGCCTATTTAAAATGTATTTGTGTGTTTCTCGCTCTCTTTGTGTTAGCTTTTAGATGATCTGTGACAATTTATTTTGTTACAGATTTTGTTCACCGCTATAATTTTTTTTACTTACATTGTTCGATTGCTTTTGACACAGAATTGTATCAAAAGCAGTATGTGTCTTTACCACCTCCTCCCTCTTATGAGTACTATGATGATTCATATGCCCGGACTTGGTGTTATGTTTAACTTTGCTTCATTTGGCATCTGGATGAAAGAGTGATTCATTACGCAAGTATTACAGTAGTATCCCAGGTATTACATTAGTATCCCAGGGGAGAGGAATTATTTTTACTGCACTTTACTCAACACCTGAAAGGTCACTCTTCATGTAGTTACCTGGTGACAGTTGAAATGAATATATATATATATATATATAATATAATATAAATATATATAAAATACAAATCCAGAAACAGAGGTTAGCAGCCCAATATGGGTAAGTAGTGGGGAGTCATCAATTATGAATGTGTATCAATAGCTTACATTATATTTTAAATAATATTATATTATCATTATATAATCTTATTCAATTTATTCACCTTATTTCAATGAATGTGTCCATGTAAAGGCACTGATTAGGTGCATTATTTTGGTTTGTATTGTGTTTTGGGGTTTTTTTGGTTCATATTGTGCTGTTTGAGGAAGCATTTATCCAATGGGAACGCTCGCCGGTGGAGCTGATCGCACATGAATTATAACAATATGCTTGGGCCATCTCAGTTTAAAGCTCAGTCTACTATCTGCTGAAATGAGGGTTTACTGTAATATCATAGTAAAATCATCCTTTTATCGTATTTTCGAACATGTTTTTGAATGACATAGAGATAATAAACGTTACAGCAAACACAGATAATGTATTTTCTGAAAATGCTTTCCATTGTTGTAGTTATTTTTCTCAACTTAATCTCTATCAAACTCCAAGTAATCAAATGGTGTTTTTCATATAATGAGAACCTTTATAAATAATTATATATATTGTCCATAAATCGATCAAACTGGTGGTCTTTGATAATTAACACAACAGTGTCTAAATGGCTTCAAAATATTTTTGAAGCCATTATTTTTATCATGCTGCAACGAAAAACTGAGAAAAAGTAGTGTGGAAAATGGGTCAGAAGACACAACAGTTCATATTTCATATATACATTTTTGAGATCTGGCAGACTCCAACACCAAGATAACACACTTTGAAAATAAATAAGGCCTTTGACTCATTAGTTTGACTAAACAAATGATTCACACACACACAAACACACACACACACACACACACACACACACACACACACACACACACACTACCCGACACTCCCACCCACCCACGCCGCTCTGTGACTCACACGTGCACACACACTTACAACCCCACCACACACATCCATTAATGCCCAACCCCTCCATCCCCCATGCCCTTTTTCTCTCGCTCTCTCTCACACACACACATACACACACACACACCTGAAGCGAGTCTCAACCTGCTGAGCAAACATATTTACTCTGGGGCTTAGGGCTCCACCTTTACCATATTGACTCACACATACTCTGCCTCTCGCTCCTAAACACACACGCGCACACACAAACAAAAATATTCTGGATCATGTCCTGTAGACATGCATAGCTGTAGGCTTTGCTAAAAAAATTGGAACTTTGCGTGGCATGGAGTGTATGACTTGGTTTCAACACACACACACACACACACACACACACACACAGACACACTCACTCAGATGTGGAAAAAATGTGTTCACTCAACAATGATGGAAAGTAACAAGTACAAGTACTTTGTAACCGTTTATTTTTCAGCAACTTTTATATTCAGCAAATATCTGTACTTTATAGTCTACTACATTTATAACACAGTCACATTATTATTCTTTTACTCAGGGGAGTAAGTGAAGTACATCATAGTAAAACTTTGACATTACTTTTTCCTCATGGTAGTCAGCTATGTTCCATAAGGGCAATTTTACTTGTATTACTTGAAGCACATTTAAGAGCATGTACCTGTGTTCTTTTACTCAAGTAAAAATGTCAAAGTGGTACTTTCACTTCTACTAGAGTACTTTTGTGTTCGGGCTGTTGTACGTTTACTCAAGTTAAAGGTCTGAGTACCACTAACAGTTAAATCAAATAATAAATCAAATATAAAATATAGTAAATACAATATAAAAAAGTAAGTAAGACCAAATGAAATTCTTAAAAAAATAACAATATAATTCATAGTTGCACTAGGACACATGATGAAACCCCACTATGGTTTGATGGTTCATAGTGGCTTAGCAAGGCCAATTCCATCACTAATGGCCCTTAAAAGTTAATATTTTACCAGAAAAAAAAGTAATGGGCTCTGACAAGTTTAATAACTGAGGCCTGCTGGCATTTTTTGTATTTTTGTAAGCGGCAAGAGCTTCACGGAGAGAATACGATGATGTTGATAGATTCCCACTCAGATTAAGATGGATAGTGTGGGGATTCCTATACGTTTTATAGCTCTGAGGCACACACAACTCAAACAACCCAACCACTCGCTGTTTGTGTAAGGAATGTTTTGGGTCCTGAGTGAACATTTAAAGTTGACCCCTGGAGGCGTTCACATGGGATTTCACCAAAAATTACGCGCTGTCCGCTCTACAGCCTGATTTTGTTGCTAAGCGATTTAAAGTAGAAATGGCGACACATGGTGGCGGCATTGGCCCCCTTCAAGGTTTTTATTTTTATATTTTGTGTATAAATGTCTGTTAAATGTTGAGGCACCGACAAAACACAGGGAAACTTTATGTTTGAGTTTGTAGTTATCATGCTTCCATGTATTGGCATTAAATAGGCTCAATAATAAGCCACCTCAAGATTGTGAGTCCACCCTAATGGAAACGTACTGGGGGCCCCGCCACTCCCAGATTATGTGTAGGATTTCCTTCCTTACAGGAGGGAGTACAAATAAACATACAAACATATATCAATAAAAATGTATGCTCAAAACAAAACACTGTATAGAGCATGATGCATATCAGTGTAATGAGGGATGTGAGCACATAGTATTGCTAAATTTAAAATGCTGTGTATAAGAGTGATATAGCCCGTCTCTTTGCATACAGTTGGTCACCAGCGCTATCTAGCGGAGAAAGATCGAATTACTCCTGCCCCGCATGCAAACGCTGACATTTAAGAACGAGAAGGGAAAAAAAAAGAACATGTGAAAATGAACAATACACTTTAAGATCATATAAGATCACACAAGTGTTACACTGATATATTCTACAATATATATCCCTATACAAACATTTAATGAGTGGAACACTGATTTGTGCCCGCCCTGTTGAAGCCTATTTTCAATATGGATTCTAATGCACTTTTCAATAATCAAAAGTCAAACATTTGATATGAAGTTGAAAGTAAAATTACGATCTTAGATATATTTTAAAATCATACTTCTCTACTAAACACAAAACAAAAGCCAAAGCCCAATAACCTGTGTCTGTGTTGAAATTAAAGAAAAGGGCCATAATGTACCCTAAGTAGGTGAGCATCAAGAATTAACGGGACAAGAGGTTGAGATGTCAAAATACAAAATATAGTTTCATTCAGAGACTTAAAGTAAAAAGTAAAAAAAAATCGATTGAAGAACACTGATAGTCATAGTAACAATAAAACAAGGATGTACTGTATACCACTACACACTAAAAATAGTGACAGTCTTTTATATTGCACATGAAGAAACAATCCTGTAAAATGGAATATATACATGAGGATTGCAGTGTGCATACCTCCCAAATGATCAAGGTCACATGCAAGTTTCAACCCATGTATCCGGTATTGCAATCAATCCATCGAAAAGAAAGTACATTAAATGACATGATTATGCTATAAACACCTCAATATAAAAAGAATAAGCTGCAAACAATACCTATTACAGGATACTGCGGATCTGGAGTAATACTTGGTTGAAGGCAAGAATAAAAAAAATAAAAAACCGTCAATGCATTGAGATTCCTATTATCTGCACCCACGGTGATGCTACTATTGAACCACACACACACACACACACACACACACACATTTGTAGAGGCACAAATTGAGCCATCTTGCTGAACCGATCCACCACGGTCAGGATGGTAGTGTTGCCGCTAGACGGTGGCAGACCGGTGACGAAGTCCATGGAGATGTGAGACCAGGGGTGATGAGGAACTGGCAGTGGGTATAGAAGACCGGCAGGAGCAAGAAGAGAGGGTTTGTGCGGGTTACAGGTGGGGCAGGCATTGACGAACTCTCGGACGTCCTCACCCAGGGAGGGCCACCAGAAGGGACGCTGAAAGACCTCCTTCGTCTGGATCCCCCGGTGGCAGGTAAGTCGGGAGTTGTGGGCCAACTGGAGAACCTCGGACCGGAGGTCAGGCAGGACGAACAGACAGTCGGGCTGACATGCGCTGGGTCCGGGTTGGTCCTGGGCGGCGGCTCTTACTTTCTCTTCCACCTCCCAGGTGAGTGTGGCGACTAGATGGGAGAACGGTAGAATGGTGTCGGGGTCAGCAGCGTCTACCTCCTCCTCCTGGAACTGCCGGGACAGGGCGTCAGGTTTGACATTGCGTGACCCCGGCCGATAGGAGAGGGAGAAATTGAATCTGGTTAGGAAGAGTGCCCAACGAGCCTGACGGGAGTTCAGCCTCCTGGCGGACTGGATATACTCCAGGTTCTTGTGGTCAGTCCACACCAGGAACAGCAGCTGGGTTCCCTCTAGCCCGTGTCGTCACTCCTCCAGGGCCAATTTGACGGTGAGAAGCTCCCTATTCCCAATGTCGTAGTTCCTCTCGGCCGGGGTTAAACGCCTGGAGAAGAAGGCGCAGGGATGAAGCTTCTGGTCAGAGGCGGTTCTCTGGGACAGGACAGCTCCGACTCCCACGTCGGAGGCGTCCACTTCCACCACAAACTGCCGTTCGGGGTCAGGCAATACCAGAATGGGGGCTGAAGTGAACCGTGCCTTCAGGGCCAGGAAGGCGTCGTTGGCGGCGGCGGACCACAGGAACGACACCTTGGAGGAGGTTAGGGCTGTAAGAGGGGCAGCCACCGTGCTGTAGCCTCGGATGAACCTCCGGTAGAAGGTGGCAAAACCGAGGAAGCACTGGAGTTGTTTACGGGAGTCCGGGGCGGACCAGGTGGTGACGGCGGAGACCTTGGTGGAGTCCATCTGGATGGTCCCCCTCCCTACGACGTACCCCAGGAAGGAGACGGATGGGACGTGAAACTCACACTTCTCTGCCTTCACAAAGAGTGAGTTCTCCAGGAGGCGCTGCAGAACCGTCTGGACGTGGTGGTGCTCAGCTTGGGATCGGGAGAAGATCAGGATGTCGTTGAGGTACACGAAGACGAACTTGTTGAGCATGTCCCTGAGCATGTGATTGACCAGGGCCTGGAAGACGGCGGGGGCGTTGGTGAGGCCAAAGGGCATCACCAGATATTCGTAGTGACCGGAGGGAGTGTGGAAAGCCATCTTCCATTCGTCCCCCTCTCGAACCCGGACCAGATGGTAGGCGTTGCGTAGGTCGAGCTTGGTGAACACCGTGGCCCCTTCCAGGAGTTCGAAGGCTGATGAGATGAGGGGCAGGGGATAGCGGATCTTGACCGTAATGTCGTTGAGACCACGATAGTCAATACAGGGGCAAAGCGACTTATCCTTCTTCTCTACGAAGAAGAAGCCAGCCCCCACCGAGGATGGGGAGGGACGGGTGATGCCCGCCGCCAGAGCGTCGTTAATATAGGTGTCCATGGCCTCTCTCTCCGGGGCGGACAGGGAGTACAGGCGGCCTCTGGGGGGGGTGGAGCCGGGCTGGAGGTCGATGGCAATATCGTACGGCCTGTGCGGGGGAAGGGATGTCGCCTTGGCCTTGCTGAAGACCTCCCTGAAGTCGAGGTACTCGGCCAGGACCCCCAACATGTCGCGTGCGGAGCTGGTGGATGGCTGAGGTGCGGCGGCTTGCTTCAGGCAGACCTGGTGGCACGCAGGACTCCATCCCAGAATAGCCCCTGTAGTCCACTTGAGGTGTGGGTTGTGACGCAGGAGCCAGGGGAACCCCGGGAGGAGAGGGTGACGAGGTGAGTGCAGGATGCAGAACTGTATCGTCTCGTGGTGGTTGCCGGACAGGAGCATGCGGATGGGAACCGTCTGATGGGTGACTGTCCCCAGGAGGCGGCTATCCAGGGCAGTGGCAGGAACCGGAGAAGGCAGGAGAACTCGACCAACACCCAGCTGCCGTGCTAGGTTATCGTCGATGATGTTAACATCCGAACCAGAGTCAATACGTATGGCGAGGGAATGTGAGCCTTGGGGCAGCAGCAGCCGAGCCTGGCACAGGGGGCGTAGGTTGGAGGAGGATTTGGAGGTGTGGCTCACCAGGACCTCCTCCCTCACTGGCGATCCTGGCCCTTTTACCGGACACCCGGAAATGTAGTGTCCAGCTACATTGTCCGGGGTGAGGCTGGCCCAGCCAACCCACATGGGAGGGGCCTCACTCGTGGGTTGACGGTTCGGAAAAGCTGGCGGCCCGGAGGAATCTGGAAGACGGGTTGCTGGGCGGCGCTCCACTTGCCTCTGACGCTTCTCTCGCTGCCGGGCCTGGATGCGTCGGTCGATACGGGAAGCAAGCTCAATGATGCCATCGAGAGAGGTGGGCAGGTCATGGGAAACTAGCTCATCCTTCATCCCTCATCCTACTCTGCTAATCCCATCAGGAACGCGTCAATCTGGGCTGCCGGGTTCCACTTGCTCAGTCGAGCCTGGGTGCGGAAGTCGATCGCGTAATTGACCACGGAGCAGGACCCTTGACTGAGACCCAGGAGACCACCAGCAGCATCGGGACCTCGTGATGTCACCCCGAACACCTTGTGGAGCTCGGCGGCGAAGGCGTTGAAGGAGGAGCGAGTGGTGTGCGTCCTTCCCACTCGGCCGTTCCCCACAGCCGAGCACGGCCCTTCAGGTGATTTATGGTGAACGCCACCCTGGCATCCTCGGAGGCGAAGGTGTGGGGCTGCAGAGCGAAGAGGATGGAACAGTTCGTGATGAATGGACTACAGGCGTGTGCGTCTCTGGCGTAGCGTTCTGGAACCCCCACCCGGGGCTCCAGGAAGTACCCAGGCTGGGCCGGTGCTGGTGGAGGTGGGTCCGGGGAAGCAGGCGGCGGGATGAACTGACCGAGAGCGATGGCAAGCCCTTGCTCCTGGCTAGCCGCTGCTAGCCGAACGTCCGCTGAGGTGGAGGCTAGGACAGCCTCCTGGTGTTGGAGCTGTGACTCCACCCTTCCCAGGCGTGCCAGCCACTCGGGTTGTGTGCTGGGTCCATTGTTGGCCAGATTGTACTGTAACGGGTGTGGTTAGGACCCAATTGCAGCACAAAGACCGGCAGGGATATTTGGTCATGTATTTTATTTGTAGAGCGGACGGAAGACAGTCAGGGGGCAGGCAGGATACGTCGTCGGGGACAGGCAGGTTCGATAACGGGGAGTGCAGACGGAAGACAGGCGGGGGGCAGGCAGGATACGTGGTCGGAGCGAGGCACAGTCAGTAGCGGGGAATCAGTCCGGAGAACGCTGGTGAAAGCATCGAAGACAATCTGGCAATGGGTGACTGGTGAGAGAGGCATATATAGTGGTTAGATTGCAGATCAGGAACAGCTGTGTGCGCAGGTGAATGGAGTTGGGCTAATGGGACAGGTAAGGAGAGGGAGGGGAAGGTAGAAGAATGCGGAGATCATGACAGACACTCGTTACCAGGACCCTGGTGTTGTGTTGTAGTGTGTTGTGTGATTATTAAAGATTCTGCTTTCTTCATCTCTCTGAGCATGCCATTTCTTCTTCGCCAACCTCTTCTGCTCTATGCTCTCCTGTACTTCCTCATTCTATCACCAAGAGTCCTTGTCTTCCGCCCTTTTCCCACATGATACACGAGTACCTTCTTGGCCGTCTCCCTCACCACTTCTGCGGTTGTTTCCCAGTCATCTGGTAACCATTCATTTCCACCTATTGCCTGCCTTACCTCTTCCCTAAATTGCACGCAACACTCCTCCTTTTTCAACTTCCCCCATTTTTCTTTGGCTCTTCTTTCACTCTCTTCCTCTTCTTGGCCTCTAGAGTCATCCTACAGACCACCATCCGATTCTGCCTAGCAACACACTCCCCTACCACCACTTTGCAGTCACTAATCTCTTTCAGATTGCACCTCCTGCATAAGATGTAGTCCACCTGAGTGCACCTTCCTCCACTCTTGTATGTCACCCTGTGTTCCTCCCTCTTCTTGAAATATGTATTTACCACAGCCAATTCTGTCCTTTTGGCCAAATCGACCACCATCTGTCCTTCCACATTCCTCTCCTTGACACCATACCTACCCATCAGCTTCTCATCACCTATGTCTCTGATCCCTTCTCCAACATGCACATTGTGATCTGCTCCAACGACCACTCTCTCTCCCTTGGGGATGCTCTCCACCACAACATCCAACTCACAAAAGAATTCTACTTTGTCTACCATCTCACACTCAACTTGGGGAGCATATGAACTGACCACATTCATTATCACCCCATCAATTTCCAGTTTCATGCTCATCGCTCTGTCCGACACTCTCGTCACCTCCAAAACACTCTTGACATATTCTTCCTTCAAGACTATCCCTACCTCATCTCTCCTGCCATCCACTTCATTGTAGAATAGTTTGTACCCGGCTCTGATACTCCTGGCCTTACCCCCCTTCCACCTGGTCTCTTGTACACATAGTACATCTACCTTCCTTCTCTCAATCATGTCAGCCAGCTCTCTCTCTTTACCCTTCATCGTGCCAACGTTGAAGGGTAACTCTACTCTCCTACCCTTCTTCCTTTCCTGCAGTCTCCGGACACGCCTTCCCCCTCTTCTTCTTCTTTGGCCGACAGTAGCACAATTTCCTCAGTGGCGGTTGTTGTTAACCCGGGCCTCGACCGATCCAGTATGGAAATCAGATTTGTTGTCCGCATGTTTGATTTGGCATGGTTTTTACGCCGGATGCCCTTCCTGACGCAACCCTCTCTCTTCATCCGGCATTGGGATTGGGATTACTGATTGAACACTGGCTTGTCGCTCCAGTTGCTAGATTTTATATATATATATATATATATATATATTTATATAAAGTACTTGGTCTTAAATGTAACTAGTAAATACTTCATGTCCAGAGCCCTTAATAATGGATTCTACAGATGCATGCTCATGCAAATCCTGATCAACATTTAGAATGAAACAGCATAGGTGGTGTCATCGTAATTTACAAATATAAATCAATCAAGATGATCAAAAAAACGAATTAAAAAACGAAACTAAAAAACAAACTAACTAACATCAAACAGCTAACATAGCTCACTAACATGAAACAAAACATAAAATAAAACAACCGGACTACGTAAGAAATGTAGAATAAAAAGAAAGGGTCATAGTATCCATAACTGAATATACTTGAGTAATTGCAGATATTTAAAAAATTAACTCAAGTACAGTTACAAAGTATATATACTTCGTTACTTTCCACCACTCGCAAAACACATAATTTTGCTTGTACTATTCCTATCTTGTACATTCATATATATACAGTATATGACATAGTGTGTGTGTGTGTGTGTGTGTGTGTATATATATATATATATATATATATATATATATATATATATATATATACAATATATATATATATATATATACAGTATATATTTATGTATATATATATATATATACATATATTTAACATACATATACATATACATACTTTCATGTATATGTATGTGACAAATAAAAAATCTTGAATCTTGAATCTTCTTGATATATATATATATATATATATATATATATAAATGTGTGTGTGTGTGTGTGTGTGTGTATATATATACAGTATATATATTTATGTATATATATATATATATTTAACATACATATACATATACATACTTTCATGTATATGTATGTGACAAATAAAAAATCTTGAATCTTGAATCTTCTTGATATATATATATATATATATATATATATATAAATGTGTGTGTGTGTGTGTGTATATATATTCAGTATATATATTTATGTATATATATATACATACAGTATATCTATATTTATGTATATCATGCATTTTGCTCGTTTACTTTGCTTTAATTGTTGCTATTTGTTTGATTTCCTTCTCTTCATGTAAAGCCCGTTGAGTTGTATAAAGTGTGCTATACAAATAAAGGTTATTATCATTATTATCATGAGTTTTGTTGTTATTATTTATCTATTCGTTTACATTTAAAAACAAAACAATAGAGCAAAGAACTTTGGACAATAAGAACAAAAACCCAACGGGGCCAACACTTCGGCGCCCACGTCATTGGGTTTTACGAGGTGGGCGGGGCCGCAGCCGCACTTCCGGTGGAGACGTGGCTCTGTCCTGCTGCCATATTGGAGCTAGCTGGCTAACGAGCGCCACAACTTGTAGTCAAACGTTTGACTCGGTGTCTCAGTGGGACTCGGAATCACCCAAGCAAAGAGAAATAAACAAATAAAACAAACAAACAAAAAAAAACAGCACAACGACAAGAAGGCGGAGATTGTTGTCCTGTACACATCCCGAAAATGGTGAGTAGAGTCCACTGAAATCTAGATTCTTCCTTTCTTGTCGTCGGGCCTAGCATCTAGCATAACACTGGCTAACCCGAGGCTAAAGGCTAGTTGATAGCGAGTCCGACACCAAACGACAAAAGAAGAAAAAATGCGCCCTCCGAGCAGGACGACAACAAATGCACCGGCTGAACACTACGGAGTGAATTCGTGTGTCCAAGGTTATTGTAACGTTACAAATAGACGCTGACTGGGCTTCACAGACATTGCTGACGTGAACTGTCGCTAGCTGGCGTTAGCATGGTGCGAGTGCTAGCAGCTGTCAGTGTTTCCCTCAGACCCGCCCAGACCCGTTGAAACATGATTTAAAGTGGGTTGTATGTGTCTCTAGTGGGTTTTATGTCCGATACATTCGATTTAATGCAGTCCGAGTATGTTAGTTAAGGTCTGGGACCGTCGCAGCCAGTGAGTGCCCTGTCTGGTACAGTGGTCTGACTGCTGTTCTCGTTCACTTTGACAGCTCAACTCCCACAATGAACAAAATGTCTTAGGATTTTCCTCTTAAATGACTCTCCTTCAAACGCGTTTCAGTTTTCTTGCACAACTTCCTATATTTGACACAACTTTTATATATTTTCAAGTGTGAACTAATGATGCAGCGGTTTATTGTTTTGTTTTATCCTTATTGTATATTGCCATTTTTATATTATTTCGTTAATTTCTAGGCTTACTGTATATTGCTGTTCCATATTTTTAGGGTTATCTTTTAGGTTTATTGCCAATTTTTAAAAATATATTCTTATTACTTTATTATTATTGCCAATCAGAATGAGTTTATTCCGGTGCATTACATGACCATTTGTCATGGTCATTATTTATGTATTTCTACAGACAATTGGCATTTTAAAAAGCTCGGACAGTCAGAGAATAATGGAATTGAAAGTTAAAATAAAATTCAGATGGCCAAATAGCGCAACTTCCCTCCGGGGATAAATAAAGTAAACGTTCTGTCTCCTAAATTAAGCAGGATTCCACGCCTTACAAATAATAATTTTCTGTGCTTAAGTTCTTTCCGTCATTATCACCATTGTAAAACGCTGGGACACCCCAAAATCAGCTGCAACATTGTGACATCCTAATCGGCCATTCCTCTTGTCATTGCCCTTGTAGAATCAGAATCTGTAAGTTTATTTATTAAGGCACACATTGTAGGAGTTACGGCACGCTTGTTTGTTTTTCATTTGCATATGGATTGATCTTTAATCTCCACACTTTTGCGCTATTCCAGTTTCTCACTGCTCCTGTTAAAAAAAACCCGAAATCAGCTCCTGTCTTGGGTACTTTTGGGGGGCGTGTGTAGCTCGTCACATCGCAAAATAAGCATACGCGTGGTGAGGGCAGAAGACTATGTATCTAGCTAAATGGAGGAAATAGCTACTGTAGGCAGTCTAAAATTCCCTCCCCGCCCCAAGGTGCTGTTGGCAGCGGCGGTGTGCACCAAGGCAGGCAAGGCCATTGTGTCACGACAGTTTGTGGAAATGACCCGGACCCGCATCGAGGGCCTGCTGGCCGCCTTCCCCAAGCTGATGAACACGGGCAAGCAGCACACCTTCGTGGAGACGGAGAGCGTTCGCTACGTCTACCAGCCACTGGAGAAGCTCTACATGGTCCTGATCACCACCAAGAACAGCAACATCCTGGAGGACCTGGAGACCCTGAGACTCTTCTCCCGTGTGGTAAGGACATTTAAAGGAATGGCTAGGAATCCCTCATTTTGTAAATAAGTAGGTTCCAGCCTCATCTCCAAACTGGACACTCCATCCTCCCATCAGGAGCTTAATGCAAATAATGGTGGACAAATCTACGATCTCCATTCCGTGCAAAAACTAACTTAACATTTCCGGCAAAGCTACCATGAAGCCACAGCAGTCTGACTTGGCCAATTTGAGGAGTTATTTAAAAAAGAAACATTCGGCTTTCTTGCTAAATTGTCTGTTTGGTGGCGCTATTTTGATTGATTGCTGCAGTGTTGTTATCGTTGTTACACCCAAATGGGTGTTGGTGACCTGCCTAAAGTCTACATCAGGGATGCAGAGGTAATGATGCTTGTGTCAGGTGGGGCCTGAAACTGAGCCCATATACTGTTTTGTTTTTTTTGTTTAGTTTTTTTTAATTTAATTTTTAAACCTTTTATTTAATCAGGTAGTTCTCATTGAGATTAAAATGTATTTTGCTCGAGAGACCTGGAGTGCACATGGGTATATGTATACATATGTAAAAAGCGCTGATACCTAAAAAATATTGAATCAGGTGCTGTCCCTGCTCAAATATTGATCAGGGCCTTGGTTTATTATTAGCAAAGTTATTAGAATATTGTTTTTGTATATTAGGTGGGATTGGATTTGCACTCAAAGATGATAATGATAATGTATTTGATTATGTCACTGAGTTGCTGGCTAAGTGCCAAGCTTTATTTAATACCCTAGACACTAGTACTTTTACTGAAAGATCTTAAGTTTAAGAAATTACTATTTAGGGTTAAAATGTAAGTCTTAACACTGTGGCCACACCGGACACATGCAAGTTGTGTGTCAAAGACGCACAGGGCCATGATACTTGTATTCCCACATCAGACGCTCAGCTAATAGCTAGTTGGCTGCAAACAAATGAACCGGGAAGTCTACCTTAGTAAAACATAGTTACTATTGTCCTAAGCATTTTCTGTCCTAGGCTTTTTGGATATAAATTAGACACATTTTACACTTGAAATAACTAATATTTAGTGTTGTTCACGCAAGTTGGTTTGATCGGAATTCACCGCCAGGAACATTCTGGATGTGCTTTCTGGAAGCCAAATAAAATGCTGGCGAAGGCGGGACTTGGGCAAGAAGTCCTGGAGCAATGTGGGGAGGGTGTATATTTTCATCATTTTCTTCTCAGGAAAATATAACCTATTTTGCATAACTATATTTGTTAAGCACACCTCACACTTCTTATTATTTTTAGAGCAGACTTCTAGTCCAAAAAAATTTATAATTTACATCCCAGAATTACTTTGTATGGAATGCTGTCTGCATGAGCCCTTCTTGGTTTGTACGATGGTGATGGATTGCGCCCCCCCCCCACTGCCAGATCCCCGAGTACTGCCGCGTGCTGGAGGAGAGCGAAATTTCGGAGCACTGCTTCGACCTGATCTTCGCCTTCGACGAGATCGTTGCGCTGGGTTACAGGGAGAATGTCAACCTGGCCCAGATCCGCACCTTCACAGAGATGGACTCCCACGAGGAGAAGGTGTTCCGGGCCGTCAGAGAGGTGAGACCGCACCTCAGGCTGTTCCACCGGACGCAGGAACAAAAAGCCTCCAGTCGCTTTCTTCACATATTCATTTTCTGTTACATTTTTCCCAAACTCGTTCCACAGACCCAGGAGAGGGAGGCCAAGGCCGAGATGAGGAGGAAGGCCAAGGAGCTGCAGCAGGCCAGGAGGGACGCCGAGCGCTCGGGGAAGAAGGTGATAGGCTTCGGCAGCACCGGCATGAGCAGCGTGTCCTCGGGGTCTATCATCACAGACACCATTGTCGAGCCCGAGAAGCCCAAGATTGCCCCGGCCCCTGTCAGGTACTAGCAAAGGAACTTCGAACCGTTTAGCATCCAGGAAACCTCTCCTATTGATTATTGTTTAGGGTTTTTGCACTGAAGAATGACTGGAGACCATCTATTTTCTTTGTGGATGGTAGCTGTTTTTGTAGCTTGTGCTAAAGCCAACAAGCAAACTTTGTTTCCTCTCCTCCCTTTCCAGACCAAGCGGAAGCAGCAAGGCCCTGAAGCTCGGCGCCAGAGGGAAAGAGGTGGACAACTTTGTGGACAAGTTGAAGTCGGAGGGTGAAAACATCATGCCCGCTGCCGGGAAGAGGGGCTCGGACGCGTCCAAAGTCCTGGCGCCGCCAGTGAACGTCGAAAGGTAAAGCGGGACGAGCATTCGACTCAATCAGTTGTCTTTGCCCCAAAGCAGGATTGCCTAGTCTAACTCTAATGAAGAACCCAGAGCTCTATGATCTGGGTGTGTCTGCGATTACGAAGCTGTGTCAATGGCTGTGACATTCCTATCTGCTTCCACATCCACTGGTTGACTGACTGTCAGCACACTGGGTAACTTCTCCAATACTGTTCCAGTGGGAAGCATGTGAAGAATCCTAGTGAAGTTTCATGTCAACTAAAGGTAAAAAATCTAGTGCAACATCAGCAACGGATAAACAAAGTGCCTGTGTAAAACAACCTAAAAATGATCGCCATAGCTTGAGTTGATAGCTGACCACAATTGTAGGTTGTTGCAGTTGAGAGATGCCATGGTGTTGATTATTGGTTTTCACACCAGAATTTACACATTTACGTTCATTGAGTTAACGTTGGATATGCACTGAAGTAGCAACACATCCAGCTCTCGTGCTGCTAGTCTCTCCCTGTCCTGTTTTCCCCTTCCCTCTTCAAACCAGACTTTGCGCTCCTTGTCATTATGACACATTTGCTTGATCGGTGGCTAGGGGAAAGGAGCTAGAACTTAAGTTTCATCAGCCAACCTACTTCTCACGCAGCTAGTCTTTGACACTGGTACGGATCGATAGCCAATCCGATGCCTCTCTAAACCAACGCTTCACCATGTTACATTTTGTCTTTTTGTACACCACGAAACTTTCGCAAACTTTCAGTCCCGCGTAATATTTACACTTCGAGGCCCGGATGGTCTTTGTTGTTGCGATAATCCCTTGTGCGGGCCGTGTTTCTTCTCCCCCAGTGTGCACCTGCGCGTGGAGGAGAAGATCTCCTTGACATGCGGCCGTGATGGTGGCCTGCAGAACATGGAGGTGCTGGGAATGATCACGCTGCGGGTCACAGACGACAAGAGCGGACGCATCCGCATGGTGATGATCAACAACGACAACAAAGGACTGCAGCTCCAGGTAGGCCAACCAGCGGGTGCAGTGATGTTTCAGTAATATCTACCTGCGGGTTATGTGTTTTGGGATTATTTTGGTGTTTTGATTTCTGTGAGTGTTTCAAATGAATATTATTATTATTATTATTATTATTATTATTATTATTATTATTTGTGAAAAGCACCAAATTTAGCCAACTCTGATTTATAAAAACATGAAGATTTTGGACTTAATGCACGGATAAGTGAGTCCAGTACCTTCAGTATCATTCTGTTTTGGCTTTGCACTTTCTCATGCTTTTTGATAGGACAAAAAAAAACCTTGGTATTTCATTTTTCTCCTGTCCCAAGGTTTTCTTTATAAATAAAGAGTACCTGAGCGATAGGGCTGCCCCATGAAAGTCGACAAACTTGAATCATCAGTTGGAAACCAATTAGTCGACTGAGATTCTTCAAGTTGAGCGATTTGAGTTGATTGAGATTTGTTTTGTATTTTTTTTTTGTCCGTCAGTGTTCATTACAGTAACAAGATAAAATAGATAGAAGCTTACAAAATGCACAGAAATAACATTTCAATGAGGAATTATAAAATAAGGGGAGTAAAATATATATATATATATATATATTTTTTATTATTTATTTATTAGGGCTTGGCCGGTTATTCCTAATCAGCGATTGACGGTTATCGATGGTCTCCGCCACATGCAAAATAAAAAAGTCACAATAACCAGTTAATGTTTTTCTAAAATGTATAAAATCAACCTTTCCTATGAATGTGCGGAAATTGTTTCATAAAACAAAGCTGACAAAACTTCTCCCTGCAACAATTGTGCTGTCTTCTAAGTGCACTATCTATAGCTGCTTTCACACATGCACTCCAGACAATGTCCGGACCCGGTTATCTGGACGTTGTCCGGAGTTAACCTTTCACACGTAGCAAAAAAAACAGAGATTGTCCTTGTTAGATGCATTTACACCACCTGGAAATAATCCGTCTGGTTTAGACGAGGGGCGCATGATAGAGACATCATCAACGTGCGACTCGCTCGCTGTGAATGATCCGGACAATGACCTGCTCTGCTCACACATACCACTCAATCCGACATTACTCAGACTTTGTACTAGGGTGCTGGCTGGATAGAGTCTAGGTAATGTCTGGGTCAAATGATTCAGATATTTGCGTTCATCCATACAGCTCTTCCGGGTAATGTCTGGATAATTTCAGGTTTACAGTGCATTGTGTGAAATCGGCTTTTGACACAACAGCACAGCTCTTATTTAAAAAGATAAAATTTGTTTTAATTATAACATTTAATACACACTGTAGACTTGGGTGAGGACGGTATTGCCTTGCTGACAGCGGAGCTGTGAGTGGCCGGCAGTGCACCTGCATCGTACCATACAGCACCGTACCGTATCCGTAACAGTCATCTAGTGCCCATTCCGTCTACATGCTCTAGTCTCTAACAAGACTTTACAAGTTTTTTGGTTTGTTTCTCCATTTGCGAACTTCTCCGTAAAGGAGGCAAATGTATGAAGTTGCTGTGGAGCTGCTGATAATAAAAACCCTAAGGGGTTTTAAGGTTAATTTTGAGAGGGCACAGCTCCCCAATAGTTTTTTTTTCTTTTTTTTTTATAATAATAATAATTTTTCTTGTCTTTTTTTTCCTGCAACCAACCGACTAATGAAAAACCTGGTCATCAAAACGTCGCACCCCTGTGCCAGTTGTGCCTTTTACACACATGACATTTCAGCTCTGTGACTACCTCTGCTGCCGGCTCAGAGGTGGATCAACAATGCCCCCCGCCCCCCATTCTGTGTTCATACCCTTTACATAGAACAGCGAGACAGAATAAAGGCATTCCCACCTTGATCAGGCTGTGTAAAAGGGGCTGATAAATATAGCCTAATTATAATTACTACTACTACTACTACTACTACTACTACTACCACTAATAATAATAATAATAATGCATCGGAATGGGTTTTTAGTAGTCACACCCCACCGCTCGTCCTAAACCGGAGAAGGTGAACATGTTTGTCTTCTTGGCACGGAACCTCGACAAGGTCAACTTAAAATCAAGCAGGCCAGACATTTTCATTTATTGTTTGCTTGTTTGTTTAACAGGGACAAGCAGAATAAATGGGGTCTGTCCCAGAAAAGTGCATTTTGGCTTAATCCCTTCAGGCAAAGCTGATCTATTGGAATTTGTTTTAATTATTTAACACTACCATTCTTAAATGTTATATTGTTTCACATTTAATATGTGAGAATGTTAAGAAAGGCTATTTAATTTTGTTTGACTTAATTCCACCATCGGAAAGTCACTCAACGAAATGCCCCCCCTCGTGCATATCTCCGGGGAGAGAGAGGAGAGATGTCTCTTCTGATAATAGCGAAAATGCTTCGTAGACTAATCTTAATCTTGTTGCAAGTTAGAAATGGGTTATATAGCCTAAATTAAAAAAAAATAATAATAATTATATTCTTAATTTCTCCAATACCGTAAACAGAACCGGTAACGTAGGAGTTTATCGATACTACGGTCTTTAATAATTTAGCCCTGGGTCCTGTTTAATACCGGGTCGGTCGGTTGCCAACCCATGGCATGAAAGCTCGTCCAGTAGTTGAATATTCGCATTGAACAGCCAAATCTGTTTTAACTGACAAGTCGGGTACAGCCTTACTGAGCATCAATGTCAATCATAGGGCTGCAGATATTCCTCTATAATCCCACTCTATTTTTAATATTCAAATATATTCAAATTTTTAATGCTCAAATTTAATACTGGGGGGTGTTGTGCACGGTTCAACATCTCCGATCAGAGCGATCTTTTCTCCAAACAAAGCAAATATAAACTATATTGTTATATGTGGTGGATGGGATGGCTTGAGCAGCCACACTTGACACTCGTTGGTAATGAGCGGCAGGTTTAAAAACCCCATCCTCACACTGACTCAGGAGCCCTGTCATGACATGTTCCATCTGCTCCTGGCTAATTCCACCTAGCCTCCTCTCTACAATAAACTGGTGTCTACAACACATTGCAGGTCGCAATTTACATCCCTCGTTGCTAACTTAACGCACAGCTGCTTCAGTGAACACCACTCTCTTTTTCTCTCCTTCCATCCTGTCAGACACATCCTAACGTGGACAAGAAGCTGTTCACCGCCGACTCGGTGATTGGCCTGAAGAATCCAGAGAAGTCCTTTCCCCTCAACAACGATGTTGGCGTGCTGAAGTGGAGGCTGCAGACCACAGACGAGGCCCTCATACCTCTAACCAGTGAGTCCACTGCTTACCATTTACATCCAGTAGAATTTGATTATTTTTTAAACAGTAACTATCATTTCCTCTCATAATTTCGGTTGGACCTCTATGGAGGTCTAGTAACTTTAATGGCCCGAGTTTGATATTTTACTTAAGCAAAATGTTGTAGAGGTGTCCTTATTGCTGAACTGTGACGCTCCATGACGTCTTGAAACCAACCCTTTTCTTCAACCATCTTTGTTTACCCGTAAAAATGTCTGTTCTCACATAGTGTACGTCCATTTGTTCTATTGGCCTTTCAACAGCGTTGCCTACATTAACAGCTGCTCACTGTGATTAGTATGTGACAAATAATCTCTTGAACTTGAACTTGCTGGGCGATATTACCAAAAATATTATCACAATAAAATTTGATCCATTAGTCGACCTATTAATTGGGCCGATATTTGCGTGTTTTGAGATAACTTGGCATTGGTTAATGCCTGCGCTCACATAGCCCATAAGCAAAGAATGTCTGCAGACTAGTCTTGTCAAAAATATATATTTTTCTATACATATCTATTCTGAATATTTTAAATGGTTTCAATCCTCATTTTCCGTACTATCGATATATCGGTAATAGCTGTGCTTCCTCGGTCTCGCTGACAGCGAGTTGACACACATCGCTGCAGTGTCCACACAGCCCCGCCTCCTCTCACGCACTCGCAATCGTCACTAGTCTCATTCACTCCGGTTTGTTCTGGTGTTAACTCATCAAAGATGGAAAGTGCAGAGCCTCCGCGATTGGTTTTGAAGAAGAATCTTTAATTATCACACCACACTACAACACATGCTCATGCTTTTGGATGGTGGCTGGTGAAATGAGGCATGGGGCGAACATGAGGGCAGGGAGGACATGCAAACTCCACACAGAAAGGCTCCTATTTGGGTGATAACCCGCCCGGAGCACGGTGCCAATAGCGCCCCAGGTGGTAATCGAACCCAGGACCTTCTTGCTGTGAGGCAGCAGTGCAATGCTTGGATTGGATTCCAGGGCGGCAGGGGAGGCACAGCGGAGCTCAGATCACAGCCGCCTTGATGCGCACCACAAAATACAGGCTACCTCGGTGCCTTTTTGTCTGTGCCACCACCTCTAAACTGTACAACATAGCTGGTCTCACTTACCGTCCTGTAGACCATCCCCTTATATTGTGTTATATTGTATTATTTATCAAGATGAAAACAATTTCAGTTAAATGCTTTTTTTGATAAAGACAGTTGTAATAACACATTTATTGGTGGTGGTTGCTCATTTTGGATGCTGCTGCTCTCTCTCCGTTGGCACCCTACCAAGGAGGGAGGGGGCAGGATCTCTTTCTAAATCGACAAACATAATTGGCTAGAGGTGAAAGGTCAACTTTAGATAGTTGGTCCAAATTGATTGGCTTTTTGTTGCCACTTCCATAAATGAACAAATCTGTCTTAAGACATCGAAATTATCAAGCTTATTTTATTTCAACACCGAGGGAAAAAATCATTGCAATAATTCTCATTATTGTTTTATCTCCCAGTGACAACAGCAGCAATCGGTAACCATTATAATGTATTGTCTACCGTTACAAATGGTCCGGTGATAAATGATCACTATGGTGTATTTCTATGCCATTTATATACCTTTTACAGCCCAGCCATGCATTGTTTTCTGCTGCATAAGTTATCAGTTGTCACAACTTTCGGGCTTTGCAGAGCACCAAACATGTCTGAAATGACTCTCCATACTATCTCTAAATTTAAAAGTGTGTTTTGGTTTTTTTCTTTTATTTTCCTTTTGTTACCACATCTTCTACGTCATGCCCTGTCTGTCTTGGTGTTGTGTTGCGCAGTTAACTGCTGGCCGTCAGAGAGCGGCAGCGGCTGCGACGTCAACATCGAGTACGAGCTGCAGGAAGACAGTCTGGAGCTCAACGATGTGGTCATCAGCATCCCTGTTCCGTGAGTACAACCAAAACCCCCTTCCCGCCTCTCTGCCCAGGGTTTAAATCCGCCCTGATTTAAATTGGGGTATATCTCAAGGATTTAAATCTACCCCCGGGTCCTACACCCAGTCCGTCCTTTTGTTGCTTCTTCTGAGGGGCTCTCATCCTCTCCTCCTGTGCAGTGGGTATTCACCAAACATCTGGAGGCTCAAGGTGGCTCCCAACTGATCGATTGAAGGGAAACTTCAAATAATGGGCATGGCACTAAATGGCAAGACTTGCATTTTCAGAGTACCCACAGGGTCTTAAAAGTCATTAAAACATTGGATTTAATATTCTCAAAATAAGGCCTTAAATAGTATTGAATTTCAAAGGTCTTTTTTCCTGTCCTTTTGTAGGGTCAAATAAACAGAGTAACGCCATAAATAACTGATCTAGAGTGATCACACACCCTCTAACGTGCAAATTCCCTGCATTGTATTCCAGAGGGTTTATGTCATCAAGTGGTGACTTAAACTCTTAAAGGGACAGTGGAGGCTTATCTCAGTATAATATACCAATTTATGTAATTTCACATTTCTGTGGATTTTGGCAACATTTTAAAGAAAAATAAACGGTGAAGTTGTGAAATGTTCACGAGAGTTTGAGTAAGTGAACATTATTTGTTAATGGGGGTTTCCAGTTTACGTAGGGTAGTAGTACATTAGTTTATTTCCGTCTTTTGGCTTGTTTTCACATTGGTGCAATTGCTGTGACTAACCTGGATATGAAAGAGAGAGAGAGAGAGAGAGAGATAAATACCCATCTTTTTTTATGTTATTAGAGTACACACACCTCTCAAAGCTATTGTGTATTTTATATGAATGTGAATATTATAATACCTTTTTTTATTAGATTGAAGTACTTGGTAAATAATTATTTTCTAGGGCTTAAAATCCATACAGATTTCCCCATTATATCCTTCATACTTTTTGCCAGCATGGCCGTGCAGTTGGCATTAAATTTCATTGAGTGGTATTAAAAAGAGAACCCTGGACTACCCTGTTTATGTATGCAAGTAATTCACAAAGGCCTGTAATGCCAAAACCAGATGCAAAGAAGTTGAGAGGACACCATGACCACTAAGACCAAATAACAAACAGTCCTAAAAACACACATAACTAGGGTTGATGTATGCATGAATAAATGTATGGTCATCTTAAGTCTTGTCACCACCACCTTCTCTGCCCTTTTCTGCACTTCTCACTTGTTTGTCTCTGTTTCCGAGCAGAAGTGGGAACGCTCCCATGCTCCTTTCTTACTTTGCCGCTAATCCAGTTTGGTTTCTGTTTGCAGAGCAATACAAGGTCTTGTACGAAAAGCTTGTTGCCGTCAGCTATTATTATCATTATTATCATGGCTTTAATTAAAAGTCCATTTAAACATATATCCATTAATGTAAGAGGATGGCAATGGGGGAAAAAAAAAACCCCAAAAAAACCTGTGCATGATAACTCTGCTTTCATTTCTGAAATCAGCAATTACATTTTTGGGAAATTTATTTGGTTAATGGCAACATGACACCTTGGTGCTCTTGCTTATATTTGATGAATTTGCTGACATACTTTGTCCCCTCTCGACCAACCACTGTGGCCGCAGTAACTTCATGGGTTCATGAAATACGGTGTCGTGTTTGGACCACACCCTTTCTCTCCGCCTGTACCCTCATTCCTTAGTAAAAGTTGTTCCCAGCAGCTTTGTGAAAGGGCTTTCAGGGGAAACTCAGAAGCTTTAGAGGCATTTAGAACTGTTCCAGAGAGGGTACATCGTGAAGGTGGCCCCTCAGGGGCCATAATAATCCTTAACATAACCCCCAAGTCTCAAATACTTTTCCTCCCATCTCAGGTCCGGTGTGGGCGCCCCGGTGATCGGCGACCTGGATGGCGAGTACAAGCACGACAGCCGGCGGAACGTCCTTGAGTGGTGCCTACCTGTCATCGACGGCAACAACAAGAGCGGCAGCCTGGAGTTCAGCATCGCCGGGCAGCCCAACGATTTCTTTCCTGTCCACGTGTCCTTCGTGTCCAAGCGCAACTACTGTGACATCCAGGTCTGTCGGCTGGGGTCTTTGGCGACCTTTGATCTTTGACGGATAGCGGGGTTCCAACCGGGTCCTTTAAGTGTTTGAGTAACTTTTTTTTTTTTTTTTTTTTTTTTTTTAATTAAAAAAAAAAGTCCTTGAACAACCGTAACATCATAAATATTTTCCAGAATAATTTTCACGACATAGATGATGCATATATAGAGATGGATAATACTTTAAAGTCCTTGAATTTCATTTTGTAATGCTAGACGGAGGTAGTTAGAAATTGAAGCCATAACCATCTTTTGGATGAAGAACTGGACCCTGACTGTACGATCTCTCCCTTGTCTCCCCCCACAGGTCGCCAAAGTCACTCACGTAGATGGAGACAACCCCGTCAGATTCTCCTCGGAAACCTCCCTCGTCGTTGATAAATACGAAATCCTGTAAAAACAAACAAACAAACAAAAGATCATTAAAAGTTAAACAAAATAACATCCAATTTACGAGGGGAGCGGGGGAAGGAGGGGGGAAAAAAAAATAAAAATCCACAACAAAAGTAAAGAAAGCCCAAAATCGACTCTGCCGAGGAAGGATTAAGGAGACCTTGCCTGCCCACGCCTGTCTACCGTTTTCAGAGACTGTGTGCATCGACTGAACCCCCCCCGGGCACCGACGATGTATTTATATGTTTGTATGAGAGAAGATCATCTATATATTAAAAAAAAAAAAAAGAGTAAAATTGATCTGGAACGCAAATAATAATAAAGGAATGCTGTTTTCCACTGAGCAGAACCACAGAGAAAGCAAAAACACAAGGACTTCAGGCTAAGTAGAGGATGACTGACGGGTGAGGGATGGAGACCAGTGCATTCCACCATCGATTTTGGGGGGAGGGCTTGTTCTGAGGTTGGCTGGTCGCACCGAAATCCAAATGTTCTTTCTTCGTTCTCTCATCTTGAGGATCGGAAAGTGCCGCACATGGTCAGAACGTCCCGGAGAAATTTTTGTCAAATCCAACGGTTTTTTGTTTTTTTTTGTTTTTTTTTTTTAATTGTATTTCGTATTTTAGTTTTTTTTTTTTGTTTTTCTTTTGTCACATTGCAGCAGTTCCTTTTATAAAGCGGCTCTGGAATGGCTTTTTGATCTCTGGTGAAACCTCCAAATTGTCTGCAGTTCAATCGTTCACTTAAACGTTAAGGCGTTAGAGGTTTTGTCGTCATTTTAGACCATTGTATAAAAATGTAGTTGTTGTTTTTTTTTTCCTTCTTCCAGGTTTAGTAGGATTGTCTGTAGGTTTCTCATCTTTTTTCTGCAGGTTTCATCGGCAATAATTTTTTTTGTTTATTGCTTTGCTACTTTTTACTGTATGATTTTTCTCTGGGGTGGTTTCTGTATAAAGTCCTGTAAGAATAGAGCCTTCCTGTTATAGCCTAACGCGAAGACAAAAAAAAGAGAGGGAGAGAGCTTGGCTGCAGTCCATGTGCAGCGTATCTATAAGCCTTATAAGGTCAGTTTCTGAAAATAAACTACCGCAAATTAAATAAATCCCCCTGGCGAGGACACTTTCAATCGAGAGATAAGAATCTACCCCCCCCCCCCAGGGATATTTCTGGTTTATTAACACACTGTTGTGTGGCGCTAAAAGGGACCAATCCCTCCATCCACCCCCCGCCTGGAACTGTTGCCTCCCGCTCCTCGCCCAGTCATCCTTTACTTACACTCGCAGCATCTTGTCATTTGAAAAACATTTTTTTTTTTTTCTTTTCATATTACATGTTTTTATTTTGTTTAGATATTATTAATTTTCTTTGTACTCCCCGGGTTCAATTTAGCAATGGCTGTATCGATATGGGGGTTGAAAATGACTTCACGGGGGTTGAGCGAAACGATCACCCCAGGGGAATCTTAACATTCCAAGTGTACAATTAGAAAACAGAAGAAGGAGGAAAAAAAAAAAAAAAATACACTCTTTAACGGAATAAAAAAGAAAATGTATTATTAAAAATGCATCGTCTGGTTTCAATGCCTGTGGGTTGCAGCGGCGCAGAACATAATTTTGAATTGAATTTCCATAGCCCATGGGCTCCAAACCTGTTACGCCCTTGGTGTGTGTGTGTGTGTGTTTTTAAGAATGAAAGAGTATCCGTCATCTTAACTGCAGAATATTTCCACTGCTTTTTTTTTTCCCCTGTCATGTTGACTTGTCTAAGCCTCTTCTCAGCCTTTAGCATGGCTCACACCCAGTCTGCTCACATGCATTCGCGGGCAACGACCGACAGAGTCATGGAAGCCAGACTAGACATGGATCTACAGCATGCAGGGCTATAGGTCTATATGTGTGAATCACGCCCCCACCCCACCCCGTTCTTTTTTGTGTTGCATCATTGGGAGAATCCAGACTATACCTGGTTCCTAATATATGTATGTTTGGCTTTCATGGGTGGGTGGGGGGGGGGGGGGTATCCAGCCTCAGTGTTCTTCCTACGTTCCTAATACCATCCAGATCTAGCAACGTGATTCTAAAAACGATATCGCCCTCTAGTCATATAACTCCCATAAAGTAAGGAAAAAAAATAGGAGCGCTCAGCCCCTACCCACCCACTCTTTTTCAAACATCCCATTTCAGAGCAGCATTCCTGTAAAGGGTGTAAAACAAAATATCGGTATCTAACTAGAGATAATCGTTCAAATTATTCCGTAAGTGGAAGGAGGGAAAGGTCCTTTAGGGCAGTGATTTGGGAGTTACTGCTCTGGAATGGGCTTTTCAAATTCCACTGACAAGAATAATGGAAAATATCTCTTGTGTTGCAAGATCAAAATTGCAATGCAGTACTAATTCATCAATTCCAGCCAGAGAGCACCTCTCTATTTTTCAAAAAGCCAAAGTTTCCCATTGAAAGTGAGTATTAGGACATACTTATAATAATAAGCACAGTTATACAGTACATGTTTGTGAGGTTTTTAGTGATTAACGGGATGGCTGTGTGCCGTGGCATTATTTCATTGTAAAAACAAGTTTGGAAAACACTAGACCAGCTTGCATCTAAACACAGGACGCAGTGATTGTTTCTTTGTCATTTGGGGTCGGGGGTGTCACAAACAAACAAATGTCAAAACCTTTTCTGTCGCCCAACAGATGGGTGAGCGTGGAAGAGGGAGAGGTTGGAGTGGGGTCAGAGGTCAAACAGGGGCAAGGGGCAGGAGGGTTTAACAGCATCCTTATATGGAGTGGAGGGGGGTGAAAGAGGATGTGCAGGGTGTTAATGGTCGCCCACCCTCCCTCACCCTAGGTTGTAAAAAAAAAAAAAAAAGAGGGTGTGTCCGCTTCACGAATGAATGAGCAAGCTGATAAGCTTTGAGCCTGGCTTTTGTGGAGTGAAGTCCAGCAGGAGAGAGAGGGGAGAGCCAGGCAAAGACAATAGACCCAACTAGACACTATTATCATTGCTCTCATTGCATCGTTGCTCCCAGTGCACTCCAATCTCTCAGAGCGTCTGTGCCTGGGTTCGGACCCGTTTCACAGCCTTTCCAGGTGGATTTCTGCACTCGTATGGATTATTTTCCCTGCTAGAGAGTGAAATTGGAGCGTTTCCTTGGATGTTAACCCGGGACATCTGCTCCATGATCTGTTCCATGTGAGGATCCGACCACTACGCCAAACCCAAAAGATGATGCTCAAGAAGGTGCGGTTCAAGGTAAGCCGCTGGAAAGGGTTTAAACGCCCTTCATACAAATAGCAGCTTATTTGGTTTGGTATTTTTCCACATCAAGGCAGTCTATTCCAATTTGATACGATGACCCTAACCCGACAGGCTGGTCACTGAACATCCATCTAGATGACCGCTGGGCTGAGGGATTGAGGCTTTAGAACACATTCTTCAAACACCATCTGCCCCCTCAGTATTCTTCCTCCTAAAAGTGGCAGTAGGGAAGGCTGGTCAAATCAGTCCCCCATTTCCCCCAACGCAAAGGTATTACAGTTTCTGGCGCGCTTCAGTTTCAAGGGGAAATCCGTCAATACAGCCCTGAGAGACCACCGTTGGATCTGTCCGTGACACCAGAACCAGACCTGTTGCCGGGGGGCCGTGGACAGCAGTTCAAAGGTGGGAAGAAGCCCCGTGGACGAGGCGATCCTCACTTTCGTCTCAGCGGGTGGTCTCAGTCTCAAGTCCCAATTGAGCACGAGAGCCATTTACAGATGAACCGCCGAGCCGAAAGAGGAAGGGGTCATCGTAAGCCATATCGGAATTGGCGCGAAAAGGCGGCCAAATGTCAACGCCTGGGGTGCCGAAACAGCTGTTGGCTGCTCTCCCCCCGTAGCAGGTGCCAAATCCTGCTTTACAGTGCTGCTGTTGTATTGTTTTTTTCTGTGTAACCAGGTATTAACTTGCGGGACATTGGTCCTGTTTGGCCTTCCAACCCTCCTCACCTGTTTTAGCCAGTTTCCCTTTCCGTCCACCCACAAGTTTCACTTTTCCCGGGTTACAATGAGAGTGGTTTGCCATTGAAGTTTCCCCAGAAATTAGTGAGAGAGAGAAAAACAAACCAACCAACCAACCAACTGACCACCAGACAATCAAACAAACAAAGGTTTAGTCAAACCCAGCAGACGCCAAGAGGAGGATGTTAGGTCAATTCTGTGGCCGGTGTGTGGAATTTCCACTCCGTGAGCCACGGTGGGGGAACAGCCCGTCCCCCAAACCGGTGTATTGTTTGAGGTCCCTCCTCGCACCACCACTCTACATTTGAAGGGGCTTCATGGGGCTCGACGGCGGCCTCCCCGCCGCTTGATCACCTCGTCTTTGGCGTCGACGTTAAATCAATAAAGCTGCATCCCCAACAGCTCTTCACTGGATGAGGCTGGATGGCACTTCATTCTTCCCCGGGTGGAGGTCAAGCCGTGTCTCCGGCATCCACGAAGGCAGTTACAGGTGCAAAGGGTGGGTGGAAAAAAACAAACATTTAAAGGGCAAAAATCCCAAGAACGAACAGGTTTGAACAGCAGGATTGAATATGTAAACAGCCCGAGTAGATGAAGACTGAATGACTGTCCCGGGTCGGTTCTCTTCACTCAGGGATTCCCAGCCGGTGCCAACAAAACCCATGATACATTGTATGTTGTTATGTTATGTCCGGGCTGAAAGCCTCGCTCTCTCTACCGTGCAAATCCAGCCAAATCGCAGAAAAACCGCCACGACTGAATACATAAAAAAAAAAAAAATAATGCATTGTATTTTTTTCTTTTTTTTTAAAGAGGCCTCCGATTGAATCAGCTTTCATTTCGGGGGTCTCTGAGGCAGTAGCACAAAAAGAAAAGTCGGGACTCGCTGCACTTACTAGTGCACCCACTGTGAGCGTGCTTCCATTATTAACCGCTAGATGTCGCCGGTGCACTACTTAGTCCTTAGAAGTGCGTTCGATTTACAGTTAACCGCCTTTCATTGAAATAAACCTCATCTCGATCATGCCAAACAACGTCCCTCATGGTGTGAGCGTTTCTGTAAAACATGTATTTTCGGTCACACAATGCTAATCACAGAGAGAGCTTCTACAAACAGTGGTCCCAAACTCAAATGACCTGCGGGCGGGGCGTTTATTTGGGCTAACAATCCCCCTTCGATAAGGCCCGCTCACATCACGTTGTAGATGCATATTAGTAGTCAGAACTCGAAAATTCAGGTGTCGGTCGTCCCGAATTTCCGGAGGTAAACGTGTTCTATTGCCTTAGTTTGAGAAAACATGGAAATCGTGTTTGTTTGGAAAGCTTGTGAATTCTGCGAGCCTCAAAGCGGATGCTAATGTCACAATAAAAACAAACGACTAGATTCGATATGTCTTCAAATAGTAACCCATGTCAACGGAACTACGTTTGCTGTTAACGGTGTGTGCCGCCATGCTGCGGGGACGTTAGGTCTGTTCTCTCGGAAAACCTGCGGGGCCCGAGCGACCTGCCCCGAAGCTCTGATTCGGAATTCCCAGTGAAATGGTAATTTCTTTGCACCTTTCCCGTTGTGAAGTCGGGGTATTTCCGACTTCCCACCCAAGTGGAATGCAGCATGAGGCTTTTCAAACGTCTGTGTGGTTGAACAACGTTTGCCGGCTTTGATTCTGGAAACTACTGTAGCTAGCGTTAGCTTGTTATCGAACTGTCGACAGCTGTCAACCGGAAGTGAGGAGACAAAACAAGCTCCCACTTCTTTGTTGCCGAAGTGAATATATCTGTTAAAAAATAAGACGCATCATTATTACAAAAAACAACATTGTTATATTCTATTTTATTCTGGTATTTTATGAAAACATTAAGCATAATTGTGTGGATTAGCTAAGCGTTGTTCTTTTAAAATGACTTCAAGTCTTGGACTTAGGGGTTTGGGGTAAAGTAATTAAATTGCAGGTCAGATTTTATTTATTTAATATATTACAATTTAATATATTACAAAGAAGCAGCTGGACGGATGTGGCCCCCAGGGGCCAGCAGTTTCAGGCCTATATTCTACAATATGGCCACAGTCATCGGGAAGCAACATGCATGCCATTCAATTTCAAGTAATATACAGGCATAAAGGATGGCCTGTATATTGGAAATTTGTTCTACTTTTACATTTGCATTCATCACCCACATCTGGCCTTGAATCACGTACAGATATGCCAGACATCCCCGTCCCAGTCGACAGCGCTATAGTATCAGTCAGAGATGTTCTACCTTTGTGCTCGCTGGGTGAAATACTCAAATCGCCTCGGAGGAGCCGGTCGGCGGCGCTCATCGAGCTCTTTGATGCCGCTAATGAGCGTTTCCGTCAAGCCGGGCCCTCCGGCGCCCGACTGTGTGTTTTATAAGAGGGTGGCAGGCACTGAACGGGTGCGTGGGTGCTGGCGGGGGGAAGGGAGGGGAGCTGGGAGGCGGGGAGGCTGCAAAACGGAATATGCTCTTCATTAAAGATGAAAGGCAGGAGCGCTTTTACCATCTCAGCCATCCATTATGCAAAGTGTGTGCGTGTGTGCGTGTGCGCGTGCGTGTGTGAATATTTGTGTCCACAAGTGTATTTTCTGTGTTACTACAGTAAAGACAGAAATGCAACATCGACCCTTTGTGATTTGTGGGTACCTGTAGGCCTCCATCGTGTGGTGGAATGGACCGGTGCCATTCAAGTGTGTTAACAAGAGGGAGTAGACTCCTCCTGAACATGTGGAGACCCATGGAGGCGATTCTAATGGGAAATGACAATGCAAATTCATGCTGCTCCTCTCCGCTCCTTGTAATATCCCCTCTTTTCAGTGAAGCGCACTCATGCATATTCACGACCCTCTACACATGCAGAAATTGGCTTTCTGGTTAATGTTTGTGGCTAAAGCAAACAGCCATTTTGGGTAAAGTACTGTGGACTAGTCAGCCCAGGTTGAAGGATGTTTCGTGAGCAACACAAATAACCCTTTTCCCCGAATGGCTTTTTAACGTCTTGTGCCACTTTCCGGTGAAGAACATGGTCATAAAATGACAGCAGAGTACGTTGCTACAGCTTGACTCTCGCAAGCGCCGGTTCTGCACAACACTCCAGAAACAAACACCGCCCCCTGCTGAGCGTAATGCCGCCCCTTGAGTGCCAGCGGGGAGAGTTTGCTTTTAATCCGTTGGGAGACTTGTGCGGTGCTTCCGTGGACTTTAGTCTATTATGTAACACGGTGGTAGGACGTTACCTGAAAAATGCCCCATTGAAGATCATTTCAACATTTTAAGAAAAGACTTACATACTGGAGCGCTTATCAGAGGGTCATTTGGAAGGGTTGGTTCATAGGAGAACCATTCTAGGTTCCACAAAAACCCTTTCAGACCGATGTTTTTCAAAGAATATATGCCATTACCCACCATCCCATGGCCCAAATTAAAAGTGGAAACCTTTAAATATTCAGAGGAAACATGAAGAAATGAGTTCTTCAGCCTTTTAATGAACCAGTGGAGAACTTGTATTCCTCTGTGTGCGGATCACAAAAGAACAGAATAATGCTCAGTGGTTTGAGAGTTATGACAGTAGTAGCAATGTGGCAATCGGATGGGGGGGGGTTTACGGTTCTTTATTTTTATTTCAAGGCCTGTATTTACACACCAGTCAGGTTTTAGGTGAAATGTATCCTTGGCTTCTCTCGGAACAAGACATTCTTCTTCGACTAGAAGAAGAATGGCTGCCTTGTGCCCCCGGTAGGAGAGGCCGGAATGACCGGACGGGTACGCTGAGAGAGGGAAAGTGTGTGTGTGTGTGTGTGTGTGTGTGTGTGTGTGTGTGTGTGAGAGAGGCCAGTAGACAAGGAAGACAGTGTACATGTGTACTGGGAGTGTATGAGTATATGAGAGAGAGAGAGCGAGAGAGAGAGAGAGAGAGAGAGAGAAGCGAAGGAGTGGTGTGAGGAAAAGGCGACGGGCGGACGATGTGTGTCAGCACAGTCCCAGGCACATGGCCATTGTCCCACTGTGTGTTGTGACAGCAAGCAAGCAAGAGAGAGAGAGAGAGAGTGAAGCAGCCTCAAAAAGAGGGACGCACACCTTCTCCCGCCAACTTACACTCAGCATTCCCGGCAACCGAGTGGCAGCTCGTGGCTTGTTGGTATTTTTTTTTTTTTTTTGGCTTAGCTCTCCGTCACCGGTGGATCCACTCCGCCCACCCATCCTCACCCCAATCCGCCTCCGGACCGCCCAGACCCCCCTCCCTCCCACCACCACCCATCTTCCTGAGGTAACGTACGATCTTCCTTCTCACAATGGCATTTGGACGTTTACCGCAAACCTTCGCACAAATGGACTTATGCCGAGCGGATTGGTCAATATTTGGGGAACCGACACATCGTGTCATGTGTTGGCTTGGTTGGTTTAATGGTGGTTGGTAACCCTTTGAAAGTCTTTGAAACTAGAGGGGTGTACTGTACTGTAGTTTACGCGTGCGGTTGTCAGATAGTCAGGAAGATTGTGAGGTTACGGGGGCGTTCTCCTCTAGTGCTCTTCGTTATGAGTTTGTCCAGTACAGTATTAACAAATGAATGGATGGAGAGGCTGTGTGTGTGTGCGTGCGTGCGTGCGTGCGCCCTTAAGAGTTCATGTGGAAGGGATGTTTTTTACTAGGATAATCCAAGGGCACGCTCAGCTTTGGCAAAGCTTTGTCTTAAAAGCTCATGCGACCGTCTACGCTAATGCCCAAGGTTTCCTGGTATTGCCCCAAAGTGGATTGCGTTTGTCGGCCAACCTTGAGATGGATGTTTTGTTTGTTCTTTCCTTTGTCTGGGACTTTGTGTCTTTTTAGTCAGCCTCGCCACCCACTGGAGGTGGAACCCGTCCTCGGCCTTTCAACTGCCCAGACACAACACAGAGAGAGACTTCAAAAAGGTTGGCTTCGAAAAAGGTCTGCTGGGATGGGGACAGGGTTGGAGGATGTGTCACTTTCGATGCACTATGTTGTTGTGTTGACATGATATAGTTGAAGATTGGTAGGACAATATGTTTCACGGGTGAATGTTTTGTTTTCCAAAATATAGTATGTTTGAAAGTGGATATCCCTGAACTGGTCTGTGTCAGGTGGATTACATTGCTAAAAGCCCCAGAATTCCACTCGAAACCCAGACTGTTGATGCGTTTCACACAACACAGTTTTCTGACCACAACTAGACACGCTGGCTTATCATATTCACCATGGCTTATCATATTCACCATGGCTGCCACTCACTTTTTGCTAAGGCTGACCTTCGCATTCCTGCCGGGAAGGCAAACCCCACCACCAACCATGGAAATGACATATAGAGAAGCACATGCTTGGGGCAAATAGATTGAATGGCTGTTTCTTACAAATTTCGTGCTGAATTAATATGGGATAAATACCAAATATGGGATTTTTTTATGAAAAGGATTTGACAGATTCCCACGCAACAGGCTCCAAATCAAGTACCAAACATGCAACTACAGAAACGTGTGAGGAGAGAGGAAACAACATTAATTAAAAAATCCAAACAAAATGAAAAAAAAAATGCAGTTGAGCAATACAAGTTTGATTAATAAAAGCACCTATTTAAAATGATCCTTGCAGATCAGAATGACTAGTCAGGACAATGGAAAGAACTGTTAGCGGGCATCGATGAGATTAATATCTTTATGCTCTATCGCAGAAAAGGCTTTTGTACCCCTCAAAAATACTTCTACACAAAATCTGATTAGTGTAGCTATGCTGTGATAACAGGGAAGGGTAGAACTAAAAAAATTCTCTCATGACGGCAAGTAAGGTTATCCTTCCAAACCCTAATTAGAAGCACTGACACACAAAACGAACGTCTTTGCACCTTGGAATGACAGAAAGAAGCCGGTGGGGGATGATGAAAGCTTGGAGGTTGGAGTGGAGTAGAATGGGGAAAGACAAAGACAGTAGATAGATAGAGAGATAGATAGATAGATAGATAGATAGATAGATAGATAGATAGATGAAAAGAGAGAGAGACGGGAAGGTTGGGCAGGCATGAACCTGTGAGAGGCGGCGGCCTTTCACTGCCACGTTAGTCTTTTCTTCCCTCTTCCCACCCTTGCAAACACTGAACGTTTAGAGAGAGAGAGAGGGAGAGAGAGAGACTCACATAGGGGTCTGTGCTGTATAAGTGGGGGAGAGAGGACATAAAGAGCCAGAGTTTCCCAGACTCCAGCATCTCAGATGAGCGATAATAAATCCTTTGTTGTGTGAGCTCATTCTTGTTTAGAGGGTAATCAGGCCAGCACAGAGCCACACACCCCCCAACGCTTCCCTTCCTCCCTGCAGCCCGCTGGGTTCCACCCTCAACGCCTGCCCCCGTGCCCCTAGTGCTCCAGTTCTGCTGCCAGCGGCACCCACGACCCGAGTGGACGCTTTCACAAAGAGAGTCGGGATCGGTCTTTGTAACCAGTGTGGCGAAGGCCCATAGCTGCGTTAGCGTTGGCCACGCAATACTGTGGAATGAAATCACGGAAAAGGAGGAAGCCTGGCGGTCGTCTGTACGTTTAGAAAGCGGTTTGTGACGGCACAGCGTGCGTTGGAGTCGATAAGCTGCACCGCTGGGGTTTGAACTGATGGTTATGCAGGGCTGGAACTAATAATAATAATAATAATTATTACTACTTCCATTTTGAAAGTGACTTATACTTGTGAGTAGCTTTTTGCATACAGTACTGTGGTGTAGGGATGGTGTGGTTTGAGCAGCCACACCTGTCCTGGGTCCTGGTAATTGGGGCCGAGGATCAGACGAGCAACGAGCCCTGGGGGAGGGTGGCCAATGGCTCGTGCAACTCCGGGGAACCAGGTCGCCTGGAATGGGACCAGTTAATTTTTTTGGACATTTGTTGGTCTAGGGTATGGGATCCCCAGGGAGTCCAGAGTTTTATACATTTAGGCATGGTAACCCTGTGTCAGAGTCTGTATTTCTAGGTATGGGAACCCTGTGTCAGAGCCCAGGCATTGTTTTTTGTTTCCTGCTTGGTGGTGGGTGGAGGGGGGTTAGGCTTCGGTGGCCTCAGTTTGGTGTCCGAGGTATGTGGTGTGGCGCTGGTGTGGTTTGAGCAGCCACACCTGTCCTCGGTCTAGGTAATTGGGGCTCAGGATCAGGAGTGGCTGCCTACCTGTTGCTCATTGGTTGGTTTAACAAGCAACAGGTAAAACCACCATCCCCACACACACTCAGTAGAGAGGAGCCCTGTCATGACACATGTCTATCTGCTCTGGGCTTGTTGTATCAAGCCCCCTCTCCACTATCAACGGGGTTTCCTCAACCCCATCGTCCGTGTCTCTGTGCTGGAGGGCACTGAAACTGCCACAAGCATTTATTTTTGACATTAGTTAGTCATTCCGTCAATAATTTTTACTTCAATAAGGTACAGGTTGAAAAGAGTTGAAAAGTTCAACTTTTTTTAGATATTCAACTACTTGCGAGTGACAGTGTCAGTAAAAATAGTTGCTCAATTTTCCGACTCTTCGTTCGTTCACTTCAGTCGATGTAACTTCAGGTGGATGAGAAACAGAAGAGTCGGAATTCTCTCAGGCTGATGCGCTTGTGTCCGTCGCGACTCACGGATCCTCCTTCCCAACCCCACTTCCCAGGGATAGTGGTCTCCAGTGTTTGGTAACGTTACATGAAAAAGTAACTAGTTACTTAAAACTCCCATTTCACTGTGATGTTCCAGTCCTTTTCACCGACGAATTCAAAATAATGTGAATACTCTCATGATGTAAAGGCTGTCCTCTCTGCCATCACGCTAGCTGAGCTTCACCTGTTAGGCAAGTGGCAATGAAAAGCAAATCAATATGGACACCACAAACTTTATTATTTATTTATTTATTTTTCAAATATCGTTATGCGCATGAGCCTGTTGAAGGGACTTAACTACTTGAATTTAAAGCTTTATTACTAGTTACAACAAAAAAAGTAATCTGAGTCCTGCAACGTGTTATCCCCAACACTGATGGTCTCTGTCCCAACAGGCTGCTCTAATTGACAGTTTCCCATGCTGAGAGGACTTTGTTCTTCTGGAAAACAGCTGTAACCATATGCCAGCTGCGGGATCTGCATCACACACACACACACACACACACACACACACACACACACACACACACACACACACACACACACACACACACTGTAAGAGGGAGGCGTGCAGCGAAATCGGTTGGTGTTTATATTGCCTAGACTGGGACATGACCTTTTGCAACTGTCCTCCTCTCTCTGTCTCTCGCGCTCTGTCTCTCTGTCTCTCTCTCTCTCTCTCTCTCTCTCGCTCTCTGTCTGTCAATCTTTCTTTTCCATTCTCATTTCCTCCTTTCATTCCCATAGAGCTTTATCTCCTTGCCCTAGGCCTAAGGAGAGCGTTCCATCGACGATTCCAAACGACTCTCTCTCTCTCTCTCTCTCTCTTTCTCTCTCTTCATGGCTTAAACTACAGTATCTCGCTGTGCTGGTGCTCGCAGATTCCTTTCCTCTCAGCCCCACTCTCAGACATTAAAAAGCTGCAGTTTTGATGTGTTGATGATCTGTGATTAAGCGACGTGCTGCCTCTCACCATCTGTACACACACACACACACACACACACACACACACACACACACACACACACACACACACACACACACACACACACACACACACACACACACACACACACACACACACACACACACACTAAGATGGTGTCCCGTCCCATAAGATGGGTTTCGTCATGGTTACAAAGGGGGTTGGCAAAGGCGGCAGTCTGCTAAAGGATGATGTCATGGTTTTGGGGTTTTCATTTTAAAGGGGGTGCACACCTGTCCACATTCCTCTGTGTGTGTGTGTGCGTGTGCTGTATTTATTTCCACTGTTTTATCATTGCTTGCTGCCCAGATTCATTTTTTAGAAGTAAAAATAGAACTGTTTTGTTATTTCTGTATTTAAGTATTTCTGCACCTGCACCGTCAAGTGTCGAAAGCATATAATACGAGTTAATTGTTTTAACTATTTGCTTTTATCCCTTTCATGGATAAAAAGTATATTATATATTGATTGCAATATTGAATTTATTTTCGGTGTCATGGCATCTAAAAACAATGAATAGAACAATGAGTCCTTTTTGGTGACGGGGTGGAATAACTGTGACCCTTTGGATCCGCTTCCGTGACATGAGTCAGGGGGATATCCCACTCTGCTCCCCTCCCCTCCCCTCCTCTCCTCTTCCTTTCCTCTGCCTCCTCCCTGTGCTCCATCCCTCCCACCAGAGCCTCCGATCCCACTCCCCTTTCCCTTCCATAGTTCCTCCCTCCTTCAGCCGCTCAGCGTGTGTGTGTGTGCATGTGTGTGTGTGTGTGTGTGTGTGTGTTTGTGTGTGTGTGTGTGTATGTATGTATGGTGACACCGGTTGATACTGAATTGGATTGTAAAACTGAAAGGACAGAGGGACTGGGGCGGTATCTTTATTTTTTTTTCGTTTTGCTGTTGTTTTTGTTTTTCTCTGAACTAACATAACAAACCGAGGGTGAGGATAGCAGAGAGGGTGAGTGTGACAGGATACTGGGATGTACTGATTGTGTGTGTGTGCGTGTGTCTGTGTGTGTGTGTGTGTGTGTGTGTGTGTGTGTGTGTGTGCAATCTCTCGTGTTGGACTAAGTAGTTGTCGCTCGGAGTGGAAAATGCCTGCCGTTATTTTCTGTTCCTCTGTTTTGTCCACAAAGAGGGACAAGCCATCTCGTCTGTGCAGGTGTCTCATGCCGAGTCCCTTGGCTCCCCACTGTTTGACCAATTACGATGAAGAACATTGGGCTTCTATGAAGATACTGGGCAGTGGAATGTAGTCGGTAGAACTTGACAAAAAAGCAATGCCAGTGAAAAACATCCCGAACAGTATATTCAGTATGAAGTGTAACCGTATAGTGAGGTGACGAAACAGAAACAAACTCTTTTTACATTTTCGATTTTTGTTCTGAATGTTCTGTTTTTTTGGGTTGTTTTTTTTTCAACTCTGTGTTGTATGCCCAGCATGCTGACAGCACAGGTAAAAAAAAAAAAAAAAAGTTCTGTTTCATTGTGAGTAGACTGACGTCTTTATCCAACACAGCTCACAGCACCATACAGTCACTTGTTAGCATGCTTGTTTCCAGTGAGTGATTACTGATGGGAACATATCTCAAGTTACAGTGACGTTCATTTTGAGGTTTTATTTTGGGCTCAGAGCATTTCTGCAGGTTCAGAGTTCTTCTGGTTCTCCTGGGTTTGTGAGCCATTCTGCTGCTCAGAGACGGTACTTTTATAATCCTGTCCCAACCCTATTCACCAGCAGGTAGACACGGCAGATCCCAAAAAAGAAAAAGAAAAAGGAAAACTGAAAAGTGATTTTCTGTGGGAAAGTATGTGATACTGGGCTGTTTTGCTGTAGATAAGGTGTTGTTGCCTTGACTTTTGAAAACAACTACTGGGGGCCTCCACCAAGTATCTCCACCACACACACACACACCCACAAACATAGACCTTCTCAGACTTCTCAGGTATGTGTTTTGGTCTTGCAATTAGTGAAGTCTAGTGTAAGAAATGTGTGTGTGTGTGTGGGGAGGGGGGGCGGTCAGTGTTCTGTCCATTCCCAGTGCCCCTACAGAGGATTACTGCTGTTGAAAGAGCCCCTTTGTCCCGACAAAGGTTGGAATGCCGGCAAGGTCCAGAGCTATGCGTCTTTTGCGGAAAAACTGAGCCAAAAGTCAACGGAACATCTGAGCTACGGAATGCCGTCAGAACAGAATACCCCTACACTTCCACTGGTCCCTCCCACACACACACAGACACACACACACAGACACACACACAGACACACACACACACACACACGCTGATATTTGTCCCCGTGGTTTGAAGGAAGTAGCCTGAAAAAGACTGACTCACTCCTGATCGGGCGGAGTCGGTGCCGGAGTCAATTGTGCCGTTACAGTGGTTTGGGGGTGGCGATGATGACAGCTAATGTTCCCTGATGATGGCTTTGTGGTGCAATTTCAACTGTAACAGGAGAATGTATAATCTGATAATAGCAGTGCCTCTGAACAACCCTCCCCAGAAATGCTGCAGCTGCAGTTCTCACTAATCTCTGCTTGGAGTGATTTCACAGCTTCAGTGGCAAAAGTAGTAAAAAGATAAAAACAAAATAGCCAGGCTATTTACTCATCACGGAGGCATGCAAGAGGGGATGACATTTTTACATGTAAGTCTTTTCATGTGAGCGCCCGCTTCCGTGAAATGAGTGTGTGTGTGTGTGTGTGTGTGTGTGTGTGTGTGTGTGTGTGTGTGTGTGTGTGTGTGTGTGTGTCTTCCTGTTGGCGTGGATTTCTTTCCCCTGTGCTCTCATGCCAGCGTGTCTGCTGAAGAGGCAGGTGGAGCATTTAACTCCCAGCTGGGAATGGCATCTCTTCAGACCTCCGGGCCAGAAAAAAAGCTGTCTCTCTGCTCGTCCTCACGCTATCGGCAGACAGGGACATGGCTCTAAGGGTCTGTATCTATTCTTTGCAGGGTTTGCATTATGCGATAACCGTGTAATAATGGGTGATAACAACAACATAAGTAAATAAGAATTTATGTCACAGTTGAAACATTCCAAATAATACTTGGATTTTAAACAAGTATTCATTTTCGATGGCCCGTTTTGAGGGCCCCAACCCGCAAAGATGGAATCAACAGTCTCCATCTCTGAAGAGCAGTGGTGCGCGCAGGGCATTTTAGGAGCAGTGCTGAAAATCAGACAAAGTGCATTCAATGGTGGAGATGGCAGAGGTTTGGAGATGAAGACATTTTGATTATTTTGTACACCTGAATCATGGAGCTTTGAAGCATGGAGGGGATGTAACCCTCATATGGAGACCAAGCTCACTATTTTCACCCTATATACAGTAGAGTCACACTTTAATGTTTTCTCTACTGAGGGGCACCTTAGAAGGAACTTTCTAATGTGATCTCCATCGTCAGGGTACCTTAGAGGGCACTCTAGAGGGCACTTTACACCATTGTCCCTATCGTATAGACACTCTAGAGGGCACTTACATTGTTTTCTCTATCGTTGGGGCACCTAGAGGGCACTTTTGCTGTGTGTTTTTGACCAAAGCGGAGCATTGGGGAGGCGACCGCCACCACCGAACGGGCCCCAAAAAGGTCATTTCAGACAGCAGAAGCATCAGAAATGTGTACGACATCCTCTACTATTCCGTGGAGGCCCGCTAGCCATGACCTTAGCCGCAATGTCTGACAGGAAACGGGCCCCGGCCTGCCGGGCACTACATATAGACATATAAAGACACACTGCTGACACTCGCCCCTTTTCACGGCCAGAAGACTTTTCTTCTAACGAATGGCACAGCATTCTTCCTGTTGCTCTCTCTTCCACTCTCTCTCAAGTATTAGTGACCAGTATTCAGCTCGTAACCGTTCAACGATTTTCAGATGATATATCCATGTGTAAATCTTTTTGCTGCTCTTTTGGCAACATAATATCACTTGGCAAAATAATCTAGTCAGGGACAGCTAATCTAAGTGAATTCAAGCTCCATCATGGAATTCGCTGATCTACCCACAGGGAAAATATTCTCCCAATCAAGCAGAAAATGATCGGTACCATCGACCCCTTCTTCACACATTGGTAATAAATCCATTCTCTAACTTTGGGCATAGCTCAGTGCTCCAACGTGTGTAATTCTACTACATTCCATTGTGTGGTAAAGCTTTGTTAAATATTTTCTTTTACATTCTGTCCTATGCGAGGGGATTAAGAGATAATATCTTATTGGAGATCATTCGGTCCACTACAGTAAGATGTTTTGTTTAAATTCACTCCGATCAAAACCATGTTAATAAAAAACAGAAAGTATCATCTCCCCTCTACCAGACCATTTTGAGACTTAATTTGAGCCCTACTGGTGGAGCTATGAGGGCAGGACAGGTTGTAATATCCCTACATGACCAGTGTAGACAGAATTTTGCACAATGCGACCATAACCGAGCATCCATGATGATAGATATACAGGCACAGTTTGGTGGTTACAATTTGATTTGATAGGTACAATTTGGCTATGAGCGTCATTTCTATTAATCCATCATCTTATCATTGCAGCACTGGACATTTGGTTCAACTTCAACTTCAGACCTTTCACAACCTACAGCCGCTGATTCACATGAATGAATTTGATCTCAAAACAGAACACCTTCATGGGTTTTCGTATAACTGCAGCAGGAGGCTAGTCCCATTGGAGCTCAGGATGCAGCCAAATGCATGTGGTTGTTTTTATTTTCACCTTACCCGTGAAGTTCCTCTTCCTCTCACACGATGTTAGAATTCACACAAAGATGGTCAATGGCTTTATCTATTGTGATAAGTTGATCAAGTTATATTGTCCTGGCTCTTAGTTCTCATTTGAATCTGACCAAAAAAAGAGTCACTTTTTTGTCCTACTTAAACTTGTTTTCTGTCATTATTATTATTATTCAAAAAAAATTCTGTCATTACTTCTGAGCTGATACATTTAATATTGTGTTAACATTTGATGTCTTAGAACAATGAGGAGTCTTCAGTATAAATAATACAAACACATAGAAAGGGACACGCGGAGTCATATCATTTAGCTCAGAACGCTGCGCTTAAATTATGGCCTGTCTCCATGCCCTGAACCAGAGCTGTTTCACTTGTGAAGCCGTCTTTAGGTTACGGCAGGTGATCTGAATGTGACGCTGGCTGGTGTGGCCTACGCAATATATTGATTTGAGTCCAAAACGTCTCCTTTCTTGTGTTTTTTTTTTTTGTTGTTTTTTTTTCCTCAAAAGAATCCACCTCTGTCTCTGACAACCGCTCCAGGGCAGCTGTCTCTGCATTCGTTTCCCCCCTGTAATAGAAAAAATAAGCTGTTGAAGTATAGAGCGGGGTCAGGGGGCAATCTTTGATGCTAAAGTGGACACCTCAGTCTGGTGCATAGCGGGACTGGCTTCATTTGTCTCGCTGGGTGTCTGGACTAGGGATGGTGTGGAATAATGGATAGGTGGTACAGGTTGTCAGTCAATGATTTGGATGTGCCGACAGAATGAGGTATTAATAAGTGCCAAATGCTGTGAATTTTCCAATTAATGTGGTAAAAGTTAGGCGAGTGCACACCACAATTAAAGGTCTACCCACTGCCCAAACAAAGGTTGTTTCCCTAAAAGAAAAAAATTGATTCTTACCGTTTCTATCCGTGTAAACGAATAACCTAATATTTTAATATTCGAACCCAACCTTACTCTGGACATGTTAACACATTTTGACGGCGCCAGGATGAAGTGACACTGGAAATTAATGGAAATGGGTCCCCATTGTTTTCAGGATAACTTGTATATGTGCTCCTCTGACGTTTCTGTTTAAACGCAAATTTTGACAGATTTTCTCCTCCAGCGCTCCCTTTTCGAAATGTTCAAAAATAACCCGGAATTTTTCGGTTTTGTTTTTTCTTTTCCTTGTTTTGGAACTTTCTTCACTAGAATAATCACTGGGCCTCTGTTGATTTAGGACCCTTTACCGTGGCTGGGTGCAGTTCGGCGTGTGGGTGTCATACAGACCCAGGTCTATACCTCCTCCGCCTCCTCATAAATCCCCATAAACACGATGTTGGCTGGCTGTTCACGTTCCTCCCGAACCAACACTGCGGCGTCATTCACGCTGCCATTTGCAGATGTTTAGAGATGTCGTTGCCACTGCTATGATGTAACTTCCCTGTCCAGCTACCTCATCTTAGCGTTTCCGCCTCAAGTCTTTACAACGCACATTCATTTACATGACTGAAGTAGGAGTAGTCTTAGTTGGCCTTCGGATTTTGCTAATATTTCTTGTTCTGATTCCGTTATTATGGCAACATTTTGACGTCATGCATTAACTTGAGAGCTTGCTAGAGGCTGCGTTGTCTTAAAAAAGCTTTGTTCTTGATGAATTTCAGATCCACCCTTTGTGTTCTACACCGGCAGTTTACTTACATTCCTGTGGCCGCTTTCTAAAAACAGAAAGGTGTCATTTGGCTTTGGCTGCATGAGGCAGAGAAAGACATAGTGAAATCTTTTGGCGTGCGGCGGTCTGCCCGAAATAGTGAAAAAATATTTATCACTGTGATGTCACGCCCCTTGATGTAACACGATTGTGGCCTTCTGCCGAAGTACAGCGTTGGTCTTTCTTCTCTACTTTATATTTTAAGCTACCAACCCTTGGAGTGAGAGTCGGAGTGAGAGGGAGAGTTGTAGCGAGCGAGCAGCAGCTGCTCCACACAGCAGCACTAGTTATACAGGTACTCCTCACTTAAGGACCTACCTGTTTAACAACCGTTGGGACCAGCTCTCTGACCGGTCTGTATTGTATGCTGTGTACAATACTGGAGACGCAGCATCAAGCATCTCATCGCACATCACCAACAGGTGGGCCCTGTAGAGGGTGGTGCGTTCAGCTGAACGTACCACTGGAACTACCCTCCCCTCCCTGCAGGACTTACACACCAGGAGGTGTAGTAGCAGAGCCCGCAGGATCATGAAGGATCCTCATCACCCAACAACTGACTGTTTCAGCTGCTGCGGTCGGGAAAGCGCCTCCGCAGTCACACAGCGAGAACAGAGAGACTGAGACAGAGTTTCTTCCCGCAAGACATAAGAACTGTCAATGCTGACCTCACCAGGGGTCCTCACTGAGACACACACACAGGCTCCACTGCCTTACTTTACTCGATGCTGCAAACTGTAATGCATACTGTATCACTGTTCTGGGTTACTGCATACTGTGCTGTATTGCTCTTCTATTCGGTGTTACTGTATTGCCGTGCTGTACTGTTGTATACTGTACTGTGTATCTCCAGACAAACTACCTCACTTTATTCACATGCCACTTTAATGCACATATCTGTATATACAAATAGCCTCCCATATACATAACTATATTCCCTTCTATTTTGTACCTCTGTTTTGTATTCTCTTTTTTGAGTCTTATTTTATTTGTATTTATATTATTCTGTTCACTAACTGCATTACATTTTAGGAATCAGTTAGTTTCAGTTAGTTAGCTAGGCAGAAATTAGGTTAGTTATTATGTTCGGATTAGTAACTGTTGTGCATAATCTTTTTTACAGTGATCGAGAATATAATAAAAATAAATAATCCTGTCCCATGCATGCATCCAATCCCCCTCTTTGGAGAACTATTTTACCATGTTTGGGTCTATAAACAACTAATCGCTACTCCAAGAGTAGTTCTGTAAATTATATTATAGCCTTGTTAGGAAAAATGAAACCCTCTTCTATCCCACTCTCTGTTCTTAAAGGTTTATTAATGTATTGGTCCTTGTTTAGTCACTATTATAAACCATTCTCTTTTATCAGTGTGTGTCCCCAGCTATTTTAAGCAGGCCAACATTCGACTTTCGTTGAAGATTACCAAACCTGGACCCCTCCCTACCTGTGAACTATAGGCCTATCTCTAAACTCCCTTTCTTGTCTAATATTTTTGAAAAGGTTGGTAAAAAACAACTCATTCAAACACTGGATTTGCACAGGCTATTTGACAAATTTCAATCCGTTTTTCCTAAACTACACTCCACTGAAACGGCTCTCCTTAATGTTTCAAATGATATCCTTCTGGCTGCAGATGCTGGAGAGTGTTTGGTTTTGGTTTGATGAGACCTTAGCGCAGAATTTGACACAGTTGACCACATTTAAACCACAAGCTAAAACACCTGGGACAGAATTGGTGTGGTTCTCCTGCTATCTTACAGATAGGACTCTCTCAGTCTATGTAGGTGATTTTGTGTCAGACACTGCTCATGTGGCGTACCCCAGGGTTTGGTCTTGGGACGAATATTATTCTCCATTTACATGCTTCCACTAGGAAACGATTATAAGTAATTTAATCTCCTATCATTTGTACGCAGGTGACGTCCAGTCATATTTTTCCTTCAAGCCTGATGAGCTTAATAGACTTTCTGTATTGAACATCTGTTTAAATTCAATTAGAAACTGAATGGCAAACAATTTCCTGTAGCTTAATGCAGATAAAACCTATGTCTCGATTATTGCTCCTGATAACCTTCACTCAGTGATCAGACAGAACCTTGGTGCCTTATCCTCATCTTCTCAGTCTAGTCTACGTAATCTTGGTGTGATTTTTGACCAATCCATGAGTTTTGATGCTCATAGTAGGATGCTGACACGATCATGTTTCTTTCACTTGAGAAACATTTGTTGTGTCAAGAGCTGTAATGGAGATGCTAATGCAGGCTTTTATCTCATCACGTTTGGACTACTGCAATTCTCTTTTAAAATTTTCTTTATTCTCATTTACAAACCGTCCAAAATACTGCTGCTCAGCTTTTCACGCGATCCTACATCATTACACCTATTTTAACCTCTCTGCACTGGCTTCCTGTTAATTTTAGAATTCATTTTGAAATTACAGTGCTCTATATAGAGCCCTACATGGCCAAGCTCCACACTTTATCATGGACCTCCTGCACCCACAAACCACAAGCCGATCTCTTAGGTCCTCCAACCAGGGTCTTGCAAGTTTTCCTCAGAAAGGTTTTAAGACTCGAGGAGATTGTGCTTTCCCCATTGAATCGGAGGTCTCTGGACTCTTTTACAAAACACCCACCTGTTCAGACAGGCATTTAGTAGCATGTGTTACACACACATGCTTTGGATGGTGGCCGGTGAAATGAGGACTCTGCATTGGACCCATCCTGGCTTGTCCTTCCTCCGGGGTGGCAGCAGGCAATGCACCCGGGGACCTGGTAATGAGTGTCCATCACTGGTCAGACAATGATGTGTGCATGTTTTTGGTGGGGGTCCTTACTGACTTTAGGTGGAGGAAACCCCATGTGAGCACAAGGAGAACATGCAAACTCCACACAGAAAGGCTCCTATTTGGGAGATAACCCACCAGAGCATGGTGCCAACAGTGCCCCAGGTGGGATTCGACCTTCTTGCTGTGAGGCACAAACGGGAGTAGGTTCAAAGTCCAAAGTGCTAACCATTACACCATGGATTTCTGTCTCCCCTAAGCTGTTCAGCTATATCTCCAACCACAATTATCTTGGTTTCTTGTTTGGTTGTCCCAGTTGTCACATGCAACAGGAGTCGACACTTATTTGCTAATTATTTCACTCGGCTAATATGGTGCATTATGGGGCAAAACAGGTTCCTTAACCCCGGAAGCCCATTAATCCCTTGAAAACCCCTTTTCTAATTAAGTAAATGGTGAGAAGCCACAACGCAAGTTAGTGGCAAGGCTGCGCGCAACATTTCTTCATGTTGGACGATCGACTCTGGAAAGCTGTAGAGCAGAATATCGCAACCACTGGAGGTTGAAGGTAACTTTATTTCCAAGTATGGACTTGATAGCAATAACTGTCGCAAAGACCCCTCGAAATGGTTCCAACCGGATTCTACTCACCTTTTCATTCAATTACTTTGCCTTTGGCTCACATTTTGTGCTCTTTTTGTACGTTGTTCTAAGTGGAGATGAACTGATGTTAGTAGGATTGTCTTTTGACTCAAAAAATTCCTTAAAATATACCGGTATTTCCTTTTCACAGTCGTGGTTGCTTGACGTATGGTGTATGATGTCGATGGTTTCCTCATGACGAGAAAATTAGATGCTTGTGAGAGAGGGGGATCTCTTGGTTCGATGGAAACAACCAGATATAAACAGTGATTAGGTTTTTATTCCTCCTCCCGAAGTTGTCAACTAACAGATATTATTTCATTGCAAGATTTACACCGAGACATGTTTTGCTCCATGCACATACAATAGCAGAGAGGCTGGAGTGCAACAGGGAGTAATAACTTCATTATATTAAAAAAATAAAATCAGCCCAACATGGCCAATTTTGGAGGTCCAAGGTCAAGCGAGTGGTTTCAAGCTATTTAGTGTTTTGTGACCAAACTGAAAACAAAGAATATCTGAAAATGTAACAATAACTGATTGACCGGGTAAAGACTATATTACTCCAGATGACTACTTCAGCACAAGTAGCTGAATACTGTACTGTATATGTACAGCACCTAGGTACTTCTCACCAGTGAAAATGGTATTGGTAACCTGTCAGGATGGGCTAGTGTCCTCATCAGTATCCTTTATTTTGGCAGAGAACAAAACAAACAAGCAAACACCTCTTACTGTCAGAGTGACTCCCCACTCCTGATTCATTTCAAAAAGATTTGTTCACTACAAACAAATCTACCGCGGGTCGTGTATGACTACTAGTGCTAGCTTCTCCCCTCCCACATTGTACTGTATGTAAACACAGGTCGAGCATGGGCGTAAGGGCTTGTGTGTTTGACTATTTTACTATGTGTTTGTGTATATGCACATTAAAATGGGTAGTCATACATATCCATAAACCAGTTGGAGTGAGTGAGAGAGCCGTAGATGGATAGAGGACGAGAACAATAATGGCTTTTGGGAGAAGAATGGCAAAGAAAGAGAGAAAGAGAGAGGGGGGGGATAAAGATGGCAGAATGGCACCGGATAGACAGAGAGAGAGATGGAGGGAGGGACGTCTCCCACCAGAGGGAGGATTAAACGCACCAAGCTTGGTTCTTCTTAAACGCAAATATGGTAACAGGGACCGCATGGTGCTTGGCAGCTGCCTGGACAAGATAACAAACCCCCAGCTCTACTTTTATCCTCCTCCTCTTCCTCCTCCTATATTTCTTCTCTTCCATTTTCCTATCTTCTCTTCCAGCTTCCGGTAGCGTACCGTAACATGTGCTTGTTGTTTCTTCCCATCCTCTCTTTTCACTCTTTTTGTCTCTACTTCTCTCTCTTTCTGTCTCTATCTCTTTGTCTCTCTTCCTCAGCTTGTCTTACTCTTTCTCTCTTTGTACTGTATGTCGTTCCTTCTCTCCCTCCAGATCATCCTGCTTTACCGCCTGCCGCTTTGCCTTTCTTAATACCAATAACCATCACATGATAATATAATATATTTGAAGCATATCTGAATAGAAAAATAGGTGATGGATGATCATTATATGATCATTATACTTGGTCAATAAGCATGTGAGACAGCTTCTTCTCCTTCCCATTCCAATTGCTCTTCCCAATGCTTCACTGTTTGTAATTTTTTTCCCTCCCCTTATAGAGCGTCTCATCATCTCGGCATCACGCCCGTGGCAACAGAATACATCCAGTGTCGGTGTCAGTAGTGATTTGTATGCACGATCAAACCTGTGAAAGAACCGCCTCAGGATTTTTGGGGAGTTTGAAATGTCAGTAAGGAACAGAGTGTCGTTCGAGCCTACGTTGTCAAGACTTCAAACAGTGACAGTTTTTGGTCTTTCGAGGGAGACTGAGTGATCAGTCCCGTTTTCCATTCGACCCCTGACCTCCAAACAGACCCTGACCCCGTCAGCGGTGCGTTGTCATGACCTGACAGAAGAATTTTCACTAGGTGCAGTAAAGATGTGTATCTAGGAGGAAGATAGACATAGCCTTTGAAAGGAAGTATACAAGGCAGAGCTCTTGAGTCTTTTGCCATGGGTGCATTTCCACGCCTTGCAAATCATTTGTCCGTCGTATTTTCTAACGCCTACAGATTTCAGTGCATCCAACAAAAGTAAAGCTCCAAGATTTAAAAAAATTGGCAATATGTTCACCAGCCAAGTGGAAACTGGATATAAAAAACCTTGTCTAAACAACTGGACCGACTTGTTACATATAAGTGAGCTGTCCATTTTGAATGCTTTCGACCAACGTTAATTAAAAGAAGTAAGGCGTCAACCCTGGAGGAATCTGGGGGATTCTCTCTCTCTCCCTCTCTCCCCCACCCCTCACTCGCTCCCCTTATTACTCTTTATGATGACGACCTCTTGAAACCTTTCTGTCTGCTCTGTGTGCCACCTTGTCGGATAAGACATTCCAGATTCTCTGCACCAGCCCGGCCGCCCCAAAAACAAGATGGATCCTCCTGACCCCGTTTCACAGGCCAGATTTGTTTGTCCCAGGGGAGTGACCTGTGAAGGGAGGTTGGCGAGGCACTGCCTACCTCTACTGCGCTTCACTTCTTCCGTCTTGTAAGGTCCTCGTCTTCGCCCTGTCCCCCCCTTCTGGTCGTCTCTCCCTCTGTCTGGCAGCGTTTCTGCGGCCGCGATGGATTCAGAGTAACGGGTCTACAGTTATCTTATAATCGGACATAACTTATTGTTTGCACGGGCTGAAAGGGCCGAGGTGATAGAACAGAAATAAACAGGTGATAGCTTTGCTGAGGTGATCCAATGCATGTTTCAAGGAAAAGAAAGAAAAAAACATGGGTTAATGAGACAAAGAGAGATTTAGAAGATCTTTTTACTTCTTGAAATCACGGTTCTAAAAGAATAGAGATGATGGTGATAGCGGAGAGCTGGAATTGGAATTGCGCTTCACATGTATGGATTTTGGTAAATGAGTAAATGAGCCATTTTAGACATCTTTTCAGTTTTACAGAAACCTACAGAACATCTCAATCTGCTGTGCGACTCCATTGTATCTCTCAGTTTAATCTCTCTTGCCCCCCCCCCACCCCCGCCCCGCCACATAATTATTATTTTCTAATCTAGTTCCTCAACTCTTTTGTTCCCCAGCTAGATAGCAGTTTTCCCCTCCTCTGGACCCTTCCTCGCTCCTGCATTTTTGCATTCCAGCTAAATTGAATCTTCCTTCCATAACCTTACGGAAAGAAAGATTCCCTCATGTGTGAGGAGAGATCCGTGCCCGCTCAACAGGAAACACAATGCCAGCCTTTCTGCCCCGGCTGACAGAGAGAGGGAGGGGGGGACAGAAGGATAGAAAGAGAAGAAGGAAAGGAAGAGAGGAGGGGTTAGGGAGGGGGAGGAGGGGGATAGGGACTGAGCGTGGATGAGAGAGAGAAGGGAAGGAATATATGAAGAAAGAAAGACAAATAAAGGAAGAGTGGGGGAAAGAGAAAAAAGGAAGAAAGTTACATAGAAGGAAGGAGTGAGGAAAGGGGAAAGGAAGGAAAGAAATAAAGAAAGTAGCAAGGAAAGAATTTACAAAGAAAGAAAGAAAGAAAGAACGACATGACAGGGACTGAGAGAGAAGGAAAGAACATAGAAAGAAAGAAAGAACAAGTGATGAAAAAAGAAAAAAGGAAAGAAATTGAGTGGGAGGGCTGAAGAAAAAAGAAGGGAGGAATCTACAAAGGAAGGATGAGAAAGGGGAAGGAGAAAGAAAGAGGGTGAAGGGAAAAGGAAAGAAAGAGACAGGGGGATGACTGGGGAACAAAGGAAAGAAGGAACGAAGGAATATACAAAGAAAGAAAGACAAAAATGAATAATGCGAGCGAGGGGAAAATTTTAAAGAAAAGAAAAAAGTAAAGAGAGACGGGGGAGGAAAAAAAAGGAATATACAAACAGAGGGGGATGAAATGAGGAAAAGGGAAAGGAAGGAAATAAAGAAATAAGGAAGGAATATACAAAGAAAGAAAGAAAGACAGGGCAGGGACTGGGGAAGAAATGTCTGAATATACAAAGACAGAGTGAGGAGAAAGAGAAATTAAGGAAGAAAGAGAGAGGGGGGCTGAAGGAGAAAGCCATGAAGGAAAGAAGGAAGGAAGGAACATTCAAAGGAAGAGTGAGGAAAAGGCAGAGAAAGACAGGGACTGAGGGAGAACGAAAGAAAGAAAGAAGCTCAAAGAGAGAAAAACCAGCGCCTTTGATACGTACGTGTTCAACACCGAATTCGCAACCTTTACGTATCAACACCCCCCTCCCCTCCCCTCTCCTCTTTTTTCTCCTCCTTTCTTCTTTTGCAAACTTCCCTTCCACCGCTTCCCCTCCTTCCATCTCCCTCTGTTATCTGTGCGCTCGGAGGCCTGCCAGTCAGGAATGCAGGTCTTGGTTCAGTCGAGCAAGCAGCGACAGGTCCGGCGCTCCGAACGGGAACCCCGGGGAGGGAGAGAGGGAGAGAGAAGCAAGACAAAGGAGACCGTACTCTGATCACAGAGGAGAGAAGCGAGCAGCAGCACTTCAAATTGCGTTGACCTTCAGGCCGTTGGTCTCTATTGAGTTCTTCTGATCAAGGCAAAGGCCAGAGGACCGCACGTCCCTCGGAGGGGATGGAGGCTGTGTACTTGCTGGACAACCGGTGGAAGGTAGCTATCTCACACGGTGACTCAGAGAAGTGGTCAGTGTTGCGGTTTAGAATGGTGTAAGAAGGGTTCTTTTTCCCCTCCACCAAGAGTGAAGCAGGTCCAAAAGCCTCCTGAGCTATTCGCCTCTCTCCTCGCTCAGACGGGACTCACGGGAGCACATTGAAGATTGATGGCACACACATTTTTGTTGATCTGTTGTTTCATTTGAGTACTCGACTGTTTCAAAGGGCTCACTTTGAGCCGGTTTGAGCAGGAGGCGTCGGTTCCTGGAGGAGTCTGCAGGAGCGGAAACGGGAGAGAGCGGACGATGAAGATTATGACGGAGAGCTCTGTTCTCCCTGAGGCGCAGGAGTAATATCTGAACCACATTTTCCATTTCCCCCACCGCACAACATTTTGCAATTGCTAACTGCTCAGAGGAGGCTCAGGCTGGCTGGGGTTTGCTGGGGTTTTTGTAACTTTCCCTGAAACTTTTATTTATCTTTTTATCGCTCCGTTTCCTTGCAAATATGCTGTGCCGTCTCACATTTGAGATAAGTAAGGTTGCATAAGTCTTCAGTCAAGCAGTCCTCCTATCTGGCCATAAGGTATGCGTATAAACACAGATACGGGTGATTATTAATAGCTGCATTGACCTCACGGAAAGACCCCAAAATCATTCAGTCAGCAGGGAAGAATTTGAGGGATTTGGCTTGCTGTGTGTGCGTGTGAGTATACACATGCTCGTGGTGTGTTATTGTGTTAATGTGTGGATTACACATACTGTATGTCTGTCTAGATCTGTGAATGTGTGTCTGCGTGTGCGCCTGTGTGTGTGTAATCCTAGGGATACAAACAGGAGGGCACCAGTCAATGTGTGAACTCCCTGAGGAGATTTAAATGCATGACTGTGTGTGTGTGTGTGTGTGTGTGTGTGTGTGTGTGTGTGTGTGTGTGTGTGTGTGTGTGTGTGTGTGTGTGTGTGTGTGTGTGTGTGTGTGTGTGT
>NC_137197.1:29120093-29185093 GCF_960531495.2 Zeus faber | reverse complement strand
ACGAAGCCACCCCTGAGGCCTGAGGTCGTATAGACACCCCACGACCGCAGGAAAGCCCCAAGCATCCTGCCCTGCAGCCACAGAAGAACCCCAGCCCCCAGAGAAGCCGGAAGCCCACGGAGCAACAGCCATGTCCGGCCCGAGAAGCATTAACCAGTCCCAGAGAGCGCGAGGAGACCCTGCACCCCTGAGGCGCACACATACAACCCACCCCCACGTGCAGGCACAAGATGCAGCCACAGCCGCAGAACCCAGGCCGCAGACACCAGGCACGGACCACAGGCCCGGAGCCATGTTCCACGCTGACAGACCGACACTCTGCCCAAAAAGCTTGTCCCGCCGGTGAGCCGGCTGGGCCCCCAAGCCCACCAGCGGCCCACATAAGTGTGATGCCCGTCCCACCGCAACCGGCCAGATGCTGAGTGTGCTCAGCGAAGGACATCTGGATGTCAACCCCCGACAAACGCAGGCTGCCAGATATGTGGGCCCTCCACCACCTGGGGCACTTGCCGCAGAGAAGCCACACAGCGGGAGCAAAGGCCGACAGCCGCCTCCCACACCCCAACCCACACCCACGACAGCAAGCCCCCTCCTAGGTGCCCCAGAAGGTCTCCTTGCTTTTCTACCTGTCTGTCAGTGCGACCTTCTCTGTCTGGGCCTCAAGAGGCCAGAACGCAGGGAGATTCCTCTATCAAGTATTCTGTCCAGGCCTAGCTCTGGGGGATGCGTGTGTGTGTCTGTCTGTGTGTGTGTGTGTGTGCGTGTGTGTCTGTGCGTGCGTGTCTTTCACATGCCTGTGACATTCCACTGAGGCCCTGGACTCATTTCAGAAAGATCAAGAATGACAAGTAGTTTCTGTAGAACTGGCAATGTAATAAGCACTCATTCACTCATGTCTTATTGTCCCATTGTCATAGGCAGGACGACTCTAGGCCACGGTCCCACCGACATCAACATCCAAGGTCCTGGCGTAGCCGCACAGCACTGCTACATCGAGAACCGGTCAGGGGTCATTACGCTGCAACCCTGCGGGAACACCTGCGCCATGGACGGCCTGCAAGTCACCCAACCTGTCCGCCTGTCACAAGGTAGCCATTGGTACCCAAAACACAGATCATACGACCTTAACTCTTCCATCATTTTCAATCAACCGGATTGCCAGTTCTAACTGTTATCTGTTTGATGATAAACAACGCCAGCATTGCTTTGGTGTCCATAAGAGTCTTTCATCTCCCTCCATCGACAACTATCCATGATTTCGAAAGCTGCCGTTCAGCTGACCTTTACTTGTTTGAAGCTGCAGCAGAAGAACTTTCACTTTCTTCACGACATTTCTTATGTATAAACCATATCACCAGTATGCTATCCAGTACAGCGACACTCAAAATGAGCTCTTACCACCTCCTGTTAAGTTGATGGTTTAATTTGGCCTTAGTGAGACTAATTACAATACTAATGGCAGTTAAAAGTTAAAGTTATAGATATATAGATACACCACCTTGCAGAAACAAATGATAGGAGCCTTTCTGTGTGGAGTTTGCATGTTCTCCCCGTGCTCACATGGGGTTTCCTCCACCTCACGTCAGTAAGGACCCCCACCAAAAACATGCACACATCATCGTCTGACCAGCGATGGACACTTATCACCTGGTCCCCGGGCGCGTCCACGTACGCTGCCCACTGCTCCTGGCTGTGGCCCCGGAGGAAGGACAAGCCAGGATGGGTTAAATGCAGAGGAACCATTTCACCGTCCACCATCCAAAGCATGTGCGTGTGTGTGTGTGTGCAAGCATGTGTTGTAGTGTGGTGTGTTGTGTGACAAATAAAGAGTGTTTCTTCTTCTTCTTATAGGACCCACAATTATAGGTCTCACAATCAGCAGGATCAATTGGTCGGATCTGTGCTCCGGTCAATGGTGGTGGTATACGTACGTAGGAAACAGCAGCTCCGCTCAATAAAAATGGACACGCTGTGCTTTTTAAAAGGACCCACCACATCAACAGGAGCTGTAGTCGCAAGTGGGGCCTGCATTTAATACGTTAACCGCCCAAGCTTGGCCGTGGTCAGGCACATATAGGAAACAAACAGTGTAAGAGGGAACTGGAATCGATTTTTTCCCCTGGGATGCTTGGGGTCGGGAGGTGCGATGAAAAGCCATGGATGGATGTTGAGGAAAAAACAAAGCCCTGAGGTGGGCATTGTAACACTAGCGCATTATCCATTATTGCCCTTTGCACACAAGACAAGGTTTCCTGGGAAAGAGTGAGGGCAGTCTCGTGGTCCAGCAACGGCTGATCTGCCTACCAGCGAGCAGGAGGAACTCACGAATTAAGACAAACTCACATAAGATAGTGCTTGTATTGTTGAGAGCGGGCGGACAGAGATACTACTCATGATTGGTCATACTATCCTGCGCAACTTCCCTGTGCTCCATTCATACTGGGGCCTTGTGCTAGAAAGTAGGCAGCTTCCCTTTTACAATCTACGTCAATGCAGTAAGCTGCCTTCCAAAAAGGTTTCTTGCATATACAGACGGAGCAGCCAGTGTGCTGTTTTGGAAATATCGTAATTTATGGTTAGTTTTAGTCATTTTGTAAAACTGTGTGCGCAGTGGAACTGCATTTTTCCCAAACACCACGGGAATGACGGTCATTCTGGAGACTGAAACACGAATAAACATACAATAAAACTGTAATCATTTGAAGGGAGTTGTTTAAACTCTACCACAAACAAAAATATGAATATCCTATACTATATCAAATAAATACATTACATTTTCTCAAACACTTACATCTGTAACTTCGACCCTAGATTCCTTGTGTAAGAGTCATGTCAAGGGCAACGGAGCCATAAACATTTGTATAGGTACAACAGACAATGTTTTCGTGCTGGCGGGAATGGGAAAAATGGCGCCACAGTCAGTCAGTCAGTCAGTCAGGTCTTGCCACTCCTTCTATCGTTCAGTATTCCAACCTGGGAAACCTGAGTGGGGGCGACGCGGCGCTATTTATACTGGCCTCTCTGCCCCAGACAGATCCAACTTTAGGTCCCCCCCTTCACTCCCTCCCTCCTGAGGGTTTTTTTTGGGGGTTAGAGGGGGTGAGGGTTGAAGGATGATTAGAAGACTGAATCTCCAGAGGGAAGGAAGTACAGTCTATAGGAAGGGTTTACTACTGGATAAGTGGTACCTATACTAGTATAGGTTATTTTTCACTTTACAGTTAGCTGGATGTTGCAGTCGGATTTTAGCATTTCTCACACAATTGTAGCACATGTCAAACATTGTCTCTTCTGTTTTTGTAAAAACATTGGGTGAGTAATAAGGGAGGTTCCTTTAAACTTGGGGTAAACGGTGACTCACCATGGCTGACACATGCAATGTACTGATTCCTTTGAATCAGTGGCGTAATGGAGATTATTATGACCCTATATCTATGACCAGGGCTTTCTTCCTGGACATTTTCAGCAAACTCAGCTACCAGCTGTAATATCCAGTGAAATATATATACGTATATAATTCCCATGCCCTTTTTTCATAATATTCTCAACTCACCAACTATCACTACAGCCCTGCTTTATATAGCTTTGGAAATTTAAACTTTTCGAGTGTATAGAAAATTAAGTGTTACAATCAAGCAGTTATCAATTAAAATGTGCATTCTAATGTTTCTATCTCCACAAAAATGATGAGGATATCCTTGAATGAGTTCCGATTTTGTCAAGTAAGTAGACATATCACACACACACACACACACATACACACACACCAATTTCCTTTCAAACTAGCTGAGTTGACGTTACAGAATATGGGCCTAGGCAGATGAGGTATATGTAATAATTGTGATTTAGACTGGATTAAGTAGTATTTTCTCTTTGTATCCCCTCCACGCTACACAGCTAATTGACAAATCAACATTTTGAACTCATTTTTCATCTTTACGGTGTAGTCCATGTTAATGTCAGAATCAGAAAGTACACCTACAGGAGACTTTGCGCCGGTTTTCAACGACTCCTTAGTACTTACAGGACAACAGTAAAGAATGCAGTATGTTGGTAATCAGTAGTTAGTCTCTTCTAGTCCAAGTTTATTATATTGAGAGGGTACAACCTGTATCTCCCAACAGTATGAGGGGAGATCCCCGCAGTATGTGGCGGTGACTAGAGTTGTGGTCCGATGTCATGGCGAGACGAGCGGGGGATGTAAGTCATAAGTTCCCCCTCCACTCCACCTCTCTCTCTCCCGTCGCGTCGCTCCGCCCTGACTCAGTAGTATCCTCCTTCTCCCTCCTTCCCTCCCACCTTCCTGACAGCTCACCGACTAGGACAGGGGGTAGCCCCGTGTCAGGGACAGCTGTTCTCCATATCTCCCCGGTCCCCCATAGCGGGAGGTGCTCCTACAGTGGGTCCGGGACGAGAAGTGACAATAACAGTAACGCGGGACGGCCATTTGACGTAGACGCGCGGCTCTAAACTCCCGCAACGCTTATTAATCATAAACGGGAGCGGAATAAAAACATCCCCGCACCGCACCAGGACAGTTGGTGGTAACGGCCGAGCTGACGGCTCCTTTGTGGGGATGCAAACGGAGGGTACAATAGCCCGCGGTTCGCTTTTATTATCATAACAAAAGCGGGAGGAACCCCCCCCCCCCCAGCGCCACACCGCTTACTGCCGCTCGGTCCACGACGGATCGCCTCGTAGGACAAACCACGTGGGTTTGGTTTAAAGGACTATGCCGGCAGAGCGATGAGAGCACGGGAGTGGGACTGTCGCGATTTGAATATTTAGTAAGTATCTTGCTGCTGCTCCTGCTGCTGTTGATGTTCTTGTTGCTTATTATTATCTGCTGCTGTTTAATTCGAAGCTTTGTATAGATATTAACGCGTTACACTGGTTCTCAACCTGGGGTCCGGGGACCCCCCAGGGGTCGTTCAAGGGGGTTCCAGGGGCTCTCCACTAAAACGATTCATACTTTTTCTACATTTTAAATATGTAATTTACAAATCTATTGTGATCTCTGGAACCATATCAATAGAGAATTTGGAAGAAATCATATAGGAACTTTGAACTAAATCTTATCTGACAATGAAAAACTCTTCTTTGTCCCAGAATCAAACTCTTATAAAATGAGGTTTTAATACCTTAAATTATCTGTCCTTGCTATGAAAAAGGTTGAGAATCACTAATTTATAAGATCAACAAGTTATAACCAACTGGTGATCGATCGGTCGAATGTTGAAGACATCATTTCAATATATTTTTAATAGTTAAAATAAAATTCTCTGTGCTCTATAAGGGAAAACAATCTTGTCCGGTTTTCGAAAAAAAAAAAAAAAGGTTTTTAATGGATAGGAGTAACTCCAAAATCACTCATGGGTAATGTTTTCTATTCGGGACACAGATTGCAAATTCTCCCTTTAAATTTCACTATTGCATTGCCACGGTTTAAGGCGCTTTTTTTTTTACTTAATAAGTTTGGACACCACGGTCAGGGCTTCATATTTCCTCCAGGTGAGAGATCAGTTTATAGACATAACAAATCTCTGGGGATGACTGAGAACTGAAGCGAGCGGCTTTCTTCTTCTGCCATGCCACTGCATGTCTATCTACTGTTACACTGCTATTCCTGGTGGCCAATGTGACCAAAGCAGAGTTAGTCACTAGAATAGAACAGAGGTGGGCCACTTGATTACTCAAGAGACCATGGGTTTTGATTTAAATTTTAATGCAAATATATGCAGTCATTGAACTTGAAGCTTTTTTTTTTTTTTTTTTAGAGATTGAGCTTAAAGGGGACCTATTACGCTTTTCCTTATTTTCTGTCATATATATAATGTTAAAATGTCGGATGTTCATATAAGACATGGCCAAAGTGTCAAATAATGAAGTAAACTAATGACAAAGTAATCGATGAGCAAAATGCTCAAGCTTCGGACCGCCCTGAACGCTTTGTTTTCAAAGGTTTTTTTCTTTCGGCATGTGCTCCATCCGATCCACTATATTCCAAACAAAACCAATAAAAATATTGTGTTTTTATTGTAGATGTATTTATTTATGTTATTTTCCAACATTTACAAAAAAATTAACACAGAAAATCACAAAAAATCCTTGCGTGCAAGGGTCCCGGTGTATCGCGGTGTCCCCCACAATCTTGGAGCACGGCAACCAAAGTCGGAACAAACTTTTAAATTAGGCCTTGTAGATCTAATATGAATGAAGATTCAGAAACTGGATTGCAAATTTCTTTCCTCAAATTTGTTCAAAAACAGATTTTGGTGGACTGATAAGGTAAAATAAGTGAAAGTTCCGATATACAGTAAATTGAACGAAACCCAGAAGCCATACTCAAACACCATTGGCTCACAGAACCCCGACCTTGTGCTCAAACTCCATTGGCTCACATAACTCGTGGCACATGTCTTGGGGACCTCAGAGACTTATATTAACTTGTGTAAAAAGGAACATAATAGGTCCACTTTAAGAGGGACAACTGATGTCCTAATGGTATGGTTTCTCTTTGTTTGTGTGGCTTAATCACAGGCACTGTAGAATATTTTGGTTTGGTCAGACAATCTCTTTAGCTTTTCCTTCTGTAAATGGAGTCCTTTGGCTTAATTATACTGGAGATGCACCAATGGCTTTGGGCTTTGAGGTGAAACAAAGCAAACCAAAGATAAGACTATTGACCACAAAGATTTCCTACACTACACATCTACCATATACACTGGCAGGTATATGCTCCATAAGGCCTGTTTCTAACCTTTTTACTCCGTTGTTATACAGTCTGTAAAGTTAACTGGTGGGGAGTTTACTTGGGTCAGATAACAATTGTGTTACTGGTTATCGTGTCAATGGTTTTCACACAACCTGTGTTCAGAGACTTTCAAGCCCCTTTCCCACATGGAATCCCTAACATTGCTGGATAAAAAATATCCATCAAAGGCATTAGGTAATCATTCCCACATTGGCCTCCTTTACGGAGAAGTTCCATAGATGGGTAAGATCGTTTGGACAATCTGTCGGACGCACAGACGCACAATCGCAATCAGTTTTTTTTTTTTCCTGGCTCTCAGAGACCAGTGCTTCAGTTTCCACCTCCCCATCCCTCTCAGACAGACTCTTCCCTCCGCTGATGGAGCCGGGACATGGGGATAGTTAACCCGTCCCTGGACGCAATAACCCTTACCCAAAGTTATTCAATCGGTGTGATCATTTTCAATGTGTCCTACACTCTCTGCCTCCGAAGAGGGAATGTTCTCCACCTGTTCTACCTCTCGCTCTCCGCTCATTCCGTCACCGGCACCGGAGGGCAAGCAAAGCGCTTGTGCCTGATGCCCCCACACCGCACCCTTAACTCTAAAAGACACGTCTAGGGTCTGAGTGGCATTTCTAGTTAGAAAAAGAACAACATTTAAGAATATAAAGACCTGTCTCCCTAGAAAACTCGTCTATGCAGCTGAGCTCCATGGTTCGGATCGGACTCGTCATTTTTCTCAAATTTTTTTTTTTTCTTCCCGAAAACCAATAACTTTTCAAATAATTGTACGAAATACATATTCGTAAAAACCCACTATTTGTGCTTTATTTGGATTTGGCTCCACCTCTACTTTACAGAAATCTGATGCTTACATTCCCACACACTTTCATTCACAGATGTACCGGCATTTTCCTGTAAATTACAATAGTTTCACAGTGGGGGATTTTACAGAACAACTTTTATGGGATATTGACACCGGCTCCTGTTCCCACATGATGCCAATACAGAACATTTCCAGTAGATTTACGGCTTTCAGTGCAAGTGGGAAAGGGGCTTCAATATCAATGGCTCATAGTTTGTGTAGATGCACATGACCTAATGTGACATTATAGTGATATTCATGTAAGTGGACACATATTTGACTTGATGAAGCTGAATTCCGTGACAGCTAAACGGAAAATGGTTGGAGGAAAAAAACAAAATTATGGAGCTTCTTGCCAGCTGTGGTGAAGACGAAATCCATATACGAGTATAACATGCACAGTCAAGAGACAGCGATGCGGCAAATCTGCTGACGCTCACAGAAAAGTGTCTTTATTGCCGATTCAGTCAGTATGAAGACCTTAACTTGAGTTGGGGTTAGCTTGAGAACTCATTGTACGCTCTGAGGCTGGGAGAGCTTGGACATGGTTCTCTGTATTAAAGTTTTAGAGCCTGTAAAAACCAGTACGGCCACCATAGGTACAGCAGAATCGTGCCAAGAAACCTCACGTTCACCATTGCCGCTCCTAAAGGGACCAATCTATCCAAGCATCTGTCATCAGTGATACATTGCTCTAACCCTATTGTATGGAAAAAGGTTATGAGCTGTCCAGAGGAGAAGCCCCTCTGCAAACATTTAGTAAGCGGCCGGGGACGAGATGCGGGGGCTCCCGCTGGCTCAGGAGCACAGGTCAAGCATGGGCGCAGGAAGAAAAGGGATGAAGTGCTGAAAGGAAGGGAAGTAAGATGGTTGCAGCTGGTGCGTGCACACTTGGTGTTTGTCTACTTGTCCTTGTATGTGTGTGTGTGTGTGCGCCTACATCCTCTGAATTCACCCGGGTCAATGCAATGGGTCCAAAAGACAAAATATCTTTGCGCCGTATTGACAGCACTGGCAACTCTCAGAAAAAAAATTCTGCCCAGGAGATCTTATATAGAACATTATAGTTAGGTTTGATATTGATTGATTAGGTGCGCGGCCATCTGCTAGTCTTACATCTGATCAAGGGTTGGGCAGCCTCTTATCAGCTGCGGCATCTGATACTTTTATTTTCTTACTATTCCTGCTAACTTCTATAGCTAGATAGGTAGATAGATACTTTATTCAATCCCGGAGGGAAATTGCAAGGATGGGCTCGTCTTTCAGTGTATATACGCTGAAAAAACGGTTATTGGATCAACTTCAGGAATTGCATTTTATATGGAGAATTTATATTTCTTAGATGTTCTCAATTTCAAATTCAGAAATTAAGATGCACATTTTCATTTGGGAAAACTAAAAATTATAGATTCAACAAATGAAAGCAATTTCTTTAAGTTGATTCATATAACTCCAATCCAATGATTTATTTTTCTTTAATGTAGCTTCATCTAGTTGGAATGTTTAATTTAGATAAAAATCTATGTTTCAAGAAGGATCCAAGAACAAATTCTATATCAAATCCCCCAAAAATACGGCTAATTCACATGTTACGGAATCACAGTTTCACACAATACAGATATAGAATAAAAGAATAAAAACAATGAAACTATCAGCAATTTTAAATTTTCAATTTTCAATGCCCGGTGGCGCAATGCATTGAAAATTGAAAATTGAAAATTTACCTTCTTTGCTGCCTCACAGCAAGAAGGTCCTGGGTTCGATTCCTGCCTGGGGCGCTGTTGGCACTGTGCTCCGGCGGGTTATCTCCCAAATAGGAGCCTTTCTGTGTGGAGTTTGCATGTTCTCCCCATGCTCACATGGGGTTTCCTCCACCTACCATCAGTAAGGACCCCCACCAAAAACATGCACACATCACCATTGTCTGACCAGCGATGGACACCTGGTACCAGGTCCCCTGGCGCGTCGACGAATGCTGCCCACTGCTCCTGGCTGCCCCCCCGGAGGAAGGACACGATAGGACAGGATGGGTCAAATGCAGAGGCCACATTTCACTGGCCACCACCCAAAGAGCATGTGCGTGTGTGTGTGTGTGTGTGTGTGTGTGTGTATATATATATATATGCATGGGTTGTTGTGCAGTGTGTCGTGATAAAATAAAGTTTCTTAATTCTTAATTCAGAGATTGTCTACACTAGAGTTATGGGTGTCTCTCACTTCAGAACTCTCAGTTCATTCAGTCGAAAACAGTTCGGTGTTGGTACGAGGACATTTTATGGCTAACCAATCCTGCGAGCTGGTGTCATGATTATTACTTTTGACCTCAGTAATCATATACTATCTCTAGAAAATATACACTGCAAAAAAGCATTTGCCCTGTGAAACATACATTTTGCCAAAGACTTTCTCTTTTTGCATATGTGTCACATTCTTGTGCTAGTGTAGAGCGTTTGAATGTTTCAGCCTTTTCTTTTCCAGTGGAAACAGACTGTGGTTAGGACTGACACGGGATGCTCTAAGGCTTAATAAGAAGTCAACCCATCCCCCCCAACCCAACCTCCTTAACTCCTCCTTCCAAACCGGTGCCATACCTTCTGGTATGTGCTCCTGCACTTGATGGCCCCCTGGTCTGGTGAGAGCGGTCATTGATTAACTAGTGGGGCTGATTCAATGGCCTTTTCCTTGGGCAGTAAAACACTGCCCTTCCATGGCAACTGTCAGCCATACTTCTGGCTATCTCTTTGTCCCGAGCTGCTGTGACGTCCTAGGCCTGCGGTTTGAGTGTGAGCCGGTTTTATTTTGCTCTGCATAATAATGGCAACGTCACAGTTACCCAACTCTCTGCTCTGGTCTGGAAATAATAATGTCACTGCAGTAGAGAGTGAAATGTTGTTTTGGTCACAGGATATCTGGGAAAAGACTAGGACGCTAGTTATTTATTAATTTAATAAACCCCTTTTTCAAAGTAATTCTTTCCATGGTTTGCGGTGCAACCTTTTTTGCGCAAAAAAGATGATGTCCGCTGCATTTTCTCCACATTTTGGAACGATCATAATAATATGGATACTTTTGCAGTGTAGTAAATTCAGTTGCGGATGTCTTGTCTTATTTTGTTTAATCAGCTGATTCTGTGATTAAGAAGAACAGGGCAGATCTCTTTCTCATGCTGCAACCTCCCATCCCTCATTCAGGCTTTGTTTGGATGACAATAACCCTGATCAAGTGCCAGAAGAAGATCAGATATGTTTCTGGAGCTCATGAAAGAGGGCATAATGCTTGGAAAAACAGGGGATGCCGCTCGTGAGCTGGTTTGAAAGCCACAGAATCCGTTTTTTGGTTTTTTTGTTTGTTTTTTTACATGACATTGAATATAAACATGTTTATCTGCCATGTCATCATAGGAGCACGTATGACTTCAATAAGTGTTTCCGACGTAGGGTAAAGTCATTCCATGAGAACTCTGACCACGGCTAGCTCATGTCCAAGGTACTGGAAAGAATCAATGTGGTCGAATGAAAGCAAAGGAAAAATAAAAACAGCAAACCACCAAAAAGAATCCAGTATCCTGAAATGTGATGTTGTACTTGCTCCGTAAATATATTTCAAGGCGATTCAACAGCCCTAATAAATTCGTCTTCATTAAATGCCACAATATCCTTGAGGCCCGATCTGGCATTAATAGCTGATTGGCCTCGGTGGTCCCAGAGAAACATTCACCAGGGCTGAGGAACAACTGTCCTCATCAGCAGTGGCATAAGATTCAGAGTAGACCATGAAGTAGAACCGTGTCCCCCCATGTAATTTAAGACTCGGTGTTGATTCTAGACACACACATAGGTGTCGTGTGGTCTCTAATCCAATAGGGTGTTCCCTCCGTTTTGTTAAAGAATGAAGTAAGCACGCCCTTGCAAAGGAGGCGGGAGGTTTCAAATGATCTTCATTTCTCCTTATTCGATGAAATGTTAATCTTGTATAGTATGCTTATTTATTCATTGATTTATCCTTGGACTAAATGCTGTGGCGACCTACGGACATGAAAGAGGTGGTACCTCCGATTGGATCAATTCCCAAAGTGCACTCACGGTGATGAGGACACGCAGCGGTTGGTGGTTCCGTCATCGGAGTGTCGAGTGTGAAAGTCTTCCCGTTCACATTGGAGAAAGACTCGGCAGAGCATTTCTACCCCCCCCTCCTTCAATTTCATGTTCCTACATGCGCTAAACACAGGGTTGTTTTATGTTTTAGCTCGGTGAATCCAGCTCAGCTTCCCACTGACACCGGTCCTCAAAATGTCTCGTATTTTACCGGCAGAGAAATTTTTGGAAGTGTAGAGGGCAATTAAATTGCTCTCGCTTTTGCTCTCGCCCTCACTCACTTTCCTTCTCCGCCTCTGTCTTTGAACATTGAGCGATAGCACAGACAAGTCATTTTGCTGAGGTCAAACTTTGAGGAACAACGATGCGGGACGCAGCTGCTTCTATGAAAACCCTATATACACCGATCAGTCACAACACTGAAACCACCACCAATACTACTTATATTGTGTAGCTCCCCCTTATGCCACCACAACAGCTCTGACCCGGGGAGGCATGGACTCCACAAGACCTCTGAAGGTGTCCTGTGGTATCTGGCCTCGAGACATTAGCAGCAGGTCCTTTAAGTCCTGTAAGTTGTGAGGTGGGGCCCCCATAGATCAGGCTTGTTGTTCCAGCACATCCCACAGATGCTTGATCGGATCAGACCTTAACCACAGCCATCCACATGATGTACAAGAAAATGTGATTCAGACCAGGCCACCTTCCATTGTTCCATGGTCCAGTTCTGATGCCCATTCTAGGCGCTTTCAGCAGTAGAAAGGGGTCAGCATGGTCTACGCAGCACCATACGCAACAAGCTGCGATCTACTGTGTGTTCATAGCCAGCATTCATTTTTTCATCAATCTGTGCTGCAGAAGCTCTTCTGTGGGATCGGACGAGACGGGCTGGACTTTGCTCCCCACGCGCTCACTGATGCGTGTGGGGAGCAAAGTCTAGCCCGAGCATGTGGGATGCCCATGACTCTGTCACCGGTTTGCCAGCTGTCCTTCCTTGGACCACTTTTGGCAGGTACTAACCACTGCATACCGGGAACACCCCACAATACCTGCTGTTTCGGAGATGCTCTGACCCCGTTGTCTAGCCATCACAATTTGGCCCTTGTCAAAGTCTCTTATATCCTTACGTCCTTACGCTTGCCCATTTTTCCTGCTTCCGATGCATCAATTTCAAGAACTGATTGTTCACTTGCTGGCTAATTTATCCCACCCTTTGACTGGTGCCATTGGAACGAGATGAGTAATGTTGTTCACTTCACCTGCCAGTAATTTTAATGTTGTGGCTGATCGGTGTATACCCATTTGAATATACCCATACTATTTCAAATATTGGGAAGAAAGACCATAAGAGCCGTTGCTGTTCTGACAGCGTAGTCAAACACTAATATACTGGTTATTAAGTTTGCACTTACCAAGCTGATGTGTATCCGTGTGGCCTCCTGAATCTCTCCCCGGGAATCAATAAAGTATTATCTTATCTTGTCTTAAAGTGGGCCTGCCTTTGGATGTGTTTACACTCACCGCCACAGAAGTTATAGATCTGGATACAAAAAATAATTACTACAAAAAACTACTGAATGGCGTAATAAAAATACCTCACAAACTCTGCCTGGAAGCCATTGTCCCGCGGACCAGTGCCGGGTTGCAGACTGGTGGTTGGGAACCACTGCCTTAAAGGACGCGGCTATGGCGATGAAGTCACGGTATTCCCCTGAAGACCGACCACCCTGATTGATTTTGGGAAAGTTGATCACAAGATCTCCCTTAACTGTCATGTCATGTCATCTCAGAAGATGACACCCTGAGACGACCTGGTCGGCAAAGGGAGCAGGGAGAATGTGACATGGCAACCCCGCTACAAACTCACCCCAAATTCCCATTAGACCACCTAGTGAGAGAGAGGGGAGGACGTGGTAAATGAATCCGCAAGACTTAAATGGAGTCTGTGTTTTCTCAATAGGTATTGTTCTTCCTGCTTTTGATGCTTTGCTGTTGAAATTCAATTAAAACAGAAAATACTCCAAATGAAATCGCAGGGGAGATCTTCTCACCTGTTATTCATAAATTGATTATGCAAAGGTGAAATACATCACCTTCTTGTGTCACGTCCCCCCATTCTGAAAATCCCCCAGTTTTAGGTGAGATGATCTATTTTACTTTGCAAAGGGTTTGGTACCTGCACTGTCCCATAAAGCCCACTCCCACTCAGAGGGTTGGGGTTTTGGCATGGTTATGGTGTGTTTTGAAGTTGAATTGCTCTGGTACAAAGACGGGTGTCCAGCAGACTCTACGACACTACTGAGTACCATTCTTCCTTTCTGTACAGTTTCATAAACCTTGTATAGCCTAGAATAAAAGCAGTTGATATGAGGTGATATTGATTCATTGTGGGGGGTTTATTCTATTCTTTATCAGAATTTGCATAAACCTTTGCCCCTGGCTAGGTTTTTTTATTGTTGCTTTTAATTACTGACTTGACATATACTACTAGTGTTAAATTACCTCCTCATTCTTGCAATTATAAAGTGCAGCTGTACACTTTCACTGTGTCAACATCGTGTGGGCGCTGTGATGAATAGGCGAGGGATGCTCTGGTTGTGTGTGTGTGTGTGTGTGTGTGTGTGTGTATGTGTGTGTTTATAATCTGTAGCGCTGTAATTCCCCAACCTACCCGGCAAGCGTGATTCAAAGCCTGGTTAGCACCTCTGCAAACCCTAAACAGTTCCCCAGGACCTGGATAAATACTACACGACTCTCTGGAGACAGTTTTAGGACGTTGACACCTTTTGTCTTGGCAGAGGCACATTCTGTTTTGTTTTGTTTTTTGCTGCTGAGAGGATCCATCTTGAAAAGTAGCTGCTGGCATGCCTAACAGCTGAATTGATGATTTCTAATTGGCTTTGAGGAACCATCCAATCGACAAAGCACACAGGGAGGGTGGCGCTCCACCTTTTAAAGCAGATGGATTGATTAGGGTAAAATAAAAAGTTATCTTTTGGGCGCCAGCCCATTTGCTGATATCCACTCTGTGATTCAAGCTCATGAATTGCAGCTGTTCTTTCATCGCACACTAAGTAATTGCAGTGAAGAATTTCACTGAAGGTCAGTAATATCAACATCTGCTGAGTGGTGTGATAAAAAACCCCATTATTTTTCATTCATTATACACAGGTTCCATATGAAAAATTCAGCAAAGCAGCCTTTGAGAGTGGCATTAACTGGTGCTGATCCAGTATTGGGAAAAAGTACATTTTTTAATTACATCTCATTGGGGAAGGTTGAAACACAGGGAAGATCAGGGGACACACTTATGACTGGGGGTCACGTGCAAAGATCACGCAATCAGGCTTATGATGATTTAAGTTAATTTAAAACACCAAGTTGCACGAAACGCCTCCGAAGACTGCAAAATCAGCCCAGCCCTCAAAGGTTTCTTATGAATGACCAATACTAGCCCATGTTCAGAGATGTGAGTTGACCAATGTACAGAGAAGGAGGCGCAACACTTGATCGGTGTAGAAAAATGTACACGAGTTAATTATTTAATGGTTAAAAACATGACTTTTCAGCTCAACAAAGGCCTTCATCATATAATTTCTCAGACAGAAACAACAACAATATAAAGGGACAAGTCATTGACTTGTCAATTAGGTGGGACCTGCTGGTGTAGCTGGGACCTGCTTTCTTCCAAGTTCCTCACACCAGAACCTTGGGGGCACTGTGGGGCTCAGACAGAGAGAGAAAACACAAGGATGGTGGGGTGCATGGCAAAAAAAATGCAACATTGATACAACACAAATATGCTATTGACATTATAAGTAGCCAGTTAAATCCCTTCAGGTATAATGTGTCCTGGTAGTGTATCCAGTACGTCTCCCTGGCCTCCCTCCAATGGTGAACCAATTTACGAAATGTAACTTCAGAGGATGTTGTAAAACAATCTGTAATGCTGCTCAATGCAGGGGTTGTGTGTGTGTGTGTGTGTGTGTGTGTGTGTGTGTGTGTGTGTGGCTTCATCAATACTGTATGTGTGCATGTGAGAGCGAAAGAGAGAGACGGAGTGCTCTTTGTTTATTCCGCTGACTCATTGTCATGTGCTGATCCCCCATGGCCTCTCATGGCCGTCACACGTGCACAAGAGTGTGGGTACACACACACACACACACACACAGACACACACACACACACACACACACACACACACACTGACAGCCCGTTATATTGTTGGTTTGGTGTGTTGTTCTGCCGATGGCTTTGGCTACACACATGCACGCACAAGGACGTGGAGTGAGAGAGGCCTTTGCCCGCTGAGGTCGCTGGGTCAGGGCCCCAGACGGCGACTGGGGAGGAAAAACAGCGAGTGAATGGCAACTGCACGAAGCAGTTTTTTTGCTGAGAAAACAGCAAGCTGAGCAAAGAGAAGGCTTCCTGGGCCTCAGCAGAGCTTATGAGAACCCATCCGCAATGGCTCCCGATAAAAAGAAAACAGGCATCGCATGCACGAATCGCATGCAGGCCCCACCTGACGGCTTGTTACCAAGGCTGTCAAGCGGTGGAGAAACACAAGAATATTAACACCACTCCACACCGTGTGTTAACCGATATGGGTTCATTAGATAATGGAAAACATTAGTATCCACTGTTAATGTGTTACATCATTACACAGCATATCCTGTATGAATAACTGCATAAAGCCACCATTTCTTGGTGTGAAAACACACAATTTGAGATACCTGATACTGTGAGTTACTTAAATACACAACATCAAATGGGCGGCTGAAATCCCCCTCATTCAATCGACATAGCCCCAAGCTACGGTCTTTAAACTGTATTTTTTTTTGCTTGGGGAGTGACTCAGTCAGGCCTCACCAGAGAGATTGTGTTAATGCAAGTCTGAACTAGGAGTGTCTGGCGTGAGTCAGACAGACAGACGGAGAGAGAGAGAGAGAGAGAGAGAGAGAGAGACGGAGAGATGAAAAAAGAAAAGCCAGAGAGAGTGAGACAGACAGACACATGTAGAGACAGTCGGAGAACTGTTAGATACAGTGAGTCAGTCTTGGCAAACACAGATGTCGGCTTCATCCCTGGGGGAGAGGGAGGGGGAGAGAGAGAGAGAGAGAGAGAGAGAGAGAGAGAGAGAGAGAGAGAGGAAAATCCGAGGGTAAAGAAAAGCAGGAGACGGGAGAAAGAAGACAAGGGGAGTCGGAGGACTTCTTGTCAAACGGAAGGAGCGTGACGAGGCGGTGGGTTCAGCTGACGCAGCTGTCCGCGTGGCGGCTGCTCTCAGACCCGCGGCTCATCAACTTGTATTCCCCCGGTTTCATAACGGTTTCTGTTGCGTTTGGTGGTTTGGGAAGATTCACGACATCACGAACGCCGATCAAATTTGCAACGTCTGCTTTCAGAAGTTCAAATGGAAAGCGTTTGGTGGCACCTTTTGCAACTGCAACCACGTCAGAATTAATAAGCAAAGGTTGCGTCCGTAGCAATTTAAAGAGTCGGCTCAGCCAAATCCAGTGTCTTTTGGAGGAAAACCCATGCAAACTCAACAGACTAATAATCGGACTAAGTTTGAACCCCAGTGAGTGATTCAGAGCGGCTACAGCACTACCTTCAGATCCACCCCGCTGCCCTCACCTGCTCATGCAACTATGCCGTCCTTAAAAGGTAACCTACATTGCAGGGAGCACTCCCTAAGTAACAAAAGGTTCACAAATTTTAAACCCGATCCAACTAATAGCAGTCCATGTCCAGTCCAGTCCACATGTAGTCCATGTTTGTACATTGAGAGTAAGGAAAAAATCAGAGTCAAATTCCTTGTATGTGAACATTACATTACATTACATTTAGTCATTTAGCAGACGCTTTTATCCAAAGCGACTTACAATTATTCAAACACCGACGGACGCAGCCATCAGGAGCAATGAGGGGTTAAGTGTCTTGCTCAAGGACACTACAGCATGCTAGCAGGAGGAGCCTGGGATCGAACCAGCAACCTTTAGATTACTAGACGACCAGCTCTACCGTCTGAGCTACCCCGTCCCTTATTCCCCAACATAATTGGGGAATAAAGCTGATTCTGATTCTGAACTAATCCGTAGCTATTAACTATTTATGTTTTACTACTTCCCTCCCAGACAGACGTGCCGAACGGAACTCATAAACCACTGTTTTATTTTCTTTTTTTATCCTTATCCTTCCTGTCGGGGCTCGCGAGGTAATCGGCCACTCTTTTCCAAAGCAGTTGTTGTCTCCATTCTCAAATAAAAGGACCATCTGGCGTTGTCATGCACACAGGTGCTGCTGTAATCGCCCAACCTGCCGATTGAGAAGTTTCTATTTTGGCTTATACCTGGTTTTTCCTGGCCTCCTGGCATATCATCGCCTATTGTAAAAAAAACAACAAAAAAAACCCATTTCACCCTGTAATCACAGGGGAAGTACACACGTCCAGTATCCAGATGGCATTTGATTGCTTATCTATGGACAAGCTTACAGGAGTGACTCATATCGAGTGTTATACACTGTGTTTTGATATTTCAAACCAAAGCCCTGTGTGCTTGTCGTCACGGGCCAGGTAGTGTCACGTCTTTGATGGAGCGTCTCATATCCTGTTGAGGCCGGATAAAAAAAAAGCTGTCCCAGGCAACCAGACGTACGACTCCACGCCAGAGAGACAAGAGTAGAGATGAGGCTGACGTCTGATAAAACCTAATATCCGCCTGGCCGCTGGGGAAACCTTTGCATAACATCAACCAATTTGGTGTGCGGACGTTCTGTGTTTACAGTGTGAATGCTCCTGCTCATGTGTGTGCCACCCCCCCACCCCACAAAAAAAAAAACAGAGAACGATAAATGTACACTTAGCGCTTGAACATGCAGCGTCAAAACTAATTGAGATTTATTGCTCCAGTAACTGTCGCTCAGAACGAAATTTCCAAGGTAAATACTTAAATAGACTACGCTACAGTCTTCATGGCATGGGAACAGGCAAAGGTCTGCACAAATATTGGCCAGTAGAGTTAGAAGAAGTCAAACACAAAGCATTGTTTCATATTTATGTTATATTCTAAATATAATTGTGGCAGTTTCGCTCTGGCGCCTGCCACCTGAGTGGCATTTTCAGGGCACTCTGACAAAGAGACACTGGCGATGGGGTTGAAAAGTATTATTGTCGAGAGTGGGCAAGATGGAACAAGCCTGGAGCAGATGGTTAACATGTCATGACAAGGGCTCACCTCGTGTGTGTGAGGATGGGTGTTTTACCTGTTGCTCATTGAATGCTCTAACAAGCAAGAGGCATACAGCCCATGGATTCTGGGCCCAATTACCAAGACGGTGTGATGAGGGACCCTGTGCCCATGATAACTCCTGTTGTTTGTTTTTCTACACTGGTGATTACCAACGTGGTGTCTAAGAAGACTTGACTTCTGTGCTGTGGGTTTGTGTCGATTTTGTTTGCCCGCTCGTGTGACATAGCGTGAAGTTCGTATTGGCTTCTTTCTGTTGATAAGCCCTGATAGAGGTCCAGAATGCCTTAAGCTGCTTAAAACTGCATAGATCTAGTAGTGTTAGAGTTTGTTCTTGTGCTGTACATACTGACCTGGCCCTGTTTGTACAAATATACAATCCTCAGCATCCTCAGCTCATCTGCGATACTTCACCTCCATTAAATCAGTTCTCCCTCTCTCTTCAAGGCTGTATGCTGTGTTTTGGCCAGTCAGCCTTCTTCCGCTTCAACCACCCTGAAGAAGCCTTTAGGATGAAGAGCATGATGCCCCAGGGAGGAAAAGTTCCCACTGGGCCTTACAGACTACGCACAGGTAATGTACAAGGCAGATTCTATATTGGTGTTGTAGATCCTCTGAAACACACATGTAGTATAGTATTTAAAGGCGTAGGATTTGGGGTGTTGTGGTATGTATATGGCATGGGATTTTGGGAGGAACTAGGGATGGCATGTGTCGAGACACAGTAGCCCACTGATCCTTCACACAATACAGCACCTTGTTCATTAAAAGTTTATTGTTATATTGACTTTGACTTAAAACCCCTCACTTAGCAAGAACAGTGACCACTTGTCCAAGGCATAGTAAAACCCCGTAAGATCACCTTCCTGCAGTTGATAGCTTTTAGTGTGGCCTTTTGGGATGAATGACTTGGGCTGTTTCCAAACACTCAGGACAAGTTCCTTAACAGATTGACGTTTGTACGGCAGTAGGGCGCCATGTCCCCTTATTCCTGTTGTGATCCGCCTGGCGAGGGTCTAGATCTAGCAGTGTGGCAGCAAAAGCCAGCCTGCGCACTGCCAAGCTGGAGCTTGAGGCTGCGCCTGGGTTCACACTTTGCATGTTTTATAAGTATCTCATTCTCCTGAGGATCCCAGCAAAGTTTTTAAGTATGGCATCTGTGTAAAAGTGCCTGTGTGTATATGTGTGTGCCCTGCAACATTTAAGCGCAACTCAAACCTTGCTACTGAGTATCTGTCATTGCATCTTGTTTGTTTTTCTGACATTCATTCCTGCCTACTGCCAAGGGGATAAGTATAGCACACATGCATATTGGGTCTTTGTGGGCTTCCTGTGCCCGTAATGAATGCCTTCCGTTGTTTGGAAAATGTATCATTTCCCTCAATTACTGTATGCATTCCTGGGTTGGATTCTGAGGAGTAGGACTCCTCTGACCACACCCGTAATAATCTGGACATCATATCTCTGTCTCATATCAACTTGGACAGGCCTCAGGAAAAATGATGCTCAGTCACATGGCCTTTTCAGTGGTTGACTGTGCAATAAACTGGTCACTATAAAGTATCATTTAAAAGTGAGTGTCCAAAACGGTGTCCAGTATTGTAGCCAAAATGAAGTGTTACTGCTACCTTCAGAATGCTTTATGTCAACCTGTATCTGTCTGTGAAGTCCCTACAAAGGGTTTTGGAAAACCATGAGACTTTCTAACAATACTGAAAGAATTCTCCATTCCCTAAAATACTGTTATCTTAACCCGAATATTGATGTTCATATGGGTATTTATTAATTGTCTTGTTGAATAGATGAATCAAAAGGTAATTGACACTGGTAGGTAATTAGTGATGCACTCCCACTCCTGTGAACTCCAGGTCTCTGTTGACAGTCAATAGTGGCTCACACCTTCACCCGGCTTCCACTCAGTTAGCACCTCTCACAGATAGGAGGTTTCCTGTGTTTCTCTGCCCGGCTACCAGACGGCTTTCTTGGCTATGGTCCACTTATTTAAAGTGGCTGGTGGCTGGTATCCTATACAGTGCGACTATTTATAAATCTTCCAGCGTTATTCTGATATCTGCCATCTTCCTTTGCGCATGCACTTCCTCTCTTCCTGCTGCCGCCCTCCTTCTGTATTTAAGGCTTTTAAATATTATAGCGCTGGATACTTGGCGGCCTGCAAAAAGCAGGACTCAATGAGAACCAGACCCAGCCAGCCGATTGTAACTGCCATATGGCAGCCCATGTTGCATGTCTGTCATCCCACAGTCTGTTATCTATTTCGTAAATAAACACTGGTTAAAAAGTGGCCATTTTTATAAATGGACTGCATCTTATAGCGCTTTTCCAGTCTTGCGACCACTCTAAGTGCTTTACAATACACGCCTCACATTCACCCATACGACAATTGCAGCGACAACCGTGCAAGGTGCACACCAGCTCATCGAGAGCACTTCAGGGTTTAGTGTCTTGCTCAAGGACACTTCGACGTGCTGCCAGGAGGAACAGGGGATCGAACCAGGAACCCTCTGATTAGTGGATGACCCGCTCTACCTCCTGCAGCACCGTCGCCCCAAACATCTATACTGATGTGATAGACTGAATAGAGATGAAAACACCCCTGGACCTGGGAACAATCCAGTTACAAAACTCATCACAGTCTAATATTGGCAGTGTGTGAGCCATATATTGCATATATTGCGGAACCTTTCATATGACAACTTTAAATATTGCTATGGTGCGATACGTTTTATTTTGTTTTTTTTGTGGAGGAAAATTTGCTTTCTGATCACGTCACCAATGTCTTTTTTTTTTTTAAGATGAATTAATGCATTTCTACAAACCCATGCTGTTTGATGAATACAAAACTGTGGAATAAATGTCCTTGTACTGGAGTCATCCGCTGAGTTGTGGTATGTAACCGTCTGTCCATGCTTTGTACGAAATAGAAAAGCTGACTGAAAAGAGAATTGAGAAGGAAAAAAACAAAGAACAAATAAAATAAAATGTATGCCTAATCTAACAGGAGATTATATATATTTACATATATTGCTGTGTTTTCTCAAAGTTTGAAGACATCAAAGCTTAACACATTTGGAAATGGGCTATGATGAGTTGGGAAAGATACTTACTTCATAAATATACTGTATATTTCATTTGGAAATGGAGAACACTCCATATGGCGAAATGCACTTTGTGGAAAGCCAGAAGTCAATAGAAGAGTTAATACAAAAGCTAAAAGCGAACATACTATAGTATTAATCCAACTGATTCCTTCAGTTTCTAAGACTAAACACTAAAATACACCGAATTACATGGAGGAGTAACAATGATTAACGGGTGTTTGTACTGAACTCAGCCTGGAAATTAACTTGGCAAATGATGACGAGCTAAAACACTTAACGTTTTCCTAAATTAAACCCCTTCTAATATTTCTGGCCGCAAAGCAGAAGAAATCTTCAGTCGTGGTTTTCTCACCATCATTAAATAGACACCTCAGGGTTTTTTTTTGGGGGGGTGGGTTGGCTTTTTGTCTACTCAGCCAGATTCCGAGGAGAAGGTCAATACACATTTTCCTTTCCCTGTGTTTGTAGAGCCAAGATATTGATAGGGAGAAAGGAGTAGCCAATGGTATCAATTAAATAACTCAGCTTTTTGAGATGCTCAAAGATGTATGTGTGTGTGGTTGAATGCCCACCGGCGTTGATAGGACACTGGGATCGTCAGGACGCATGCAGTGTCCCCATAATCTATAATAACTGTTAAATGAGAATTAATCTGATAGATTTGTCCTAATTCTTTATGGTTAAAAAAAAGGTCTTGAATGCAATGTTAAAATGTCAAAATAGTGTATATTCATCTCTTGATTGACTTTAAATTTTTTTTTATAGTAAATATACAGTATGTCATTTCAAATTCCAACTAAATAATACCATCTCATCCTGTTTAAGGTTTTTCAAAAAAAAAAAAAAACGAATGCTCGCGCGCGCGTGTGTGTTTGTTTGTCGAGTTAAAACAAAAAAATCAAACACAACCAAAAAAATCATCCAATACGATATAAAAAGGAATCGTTCCAAAATCAATAAGAAATAGAAGTCCACATCCGTGGCACTTTAAGACAACACGGCGGGCGCGCGTCTCGCAGTAGCTCACGTCACGTGACCGTGGAGCGAGCTGGAGGGAGGCGTTCGGCGCCCGGCGCGAGGAAACCTTCCGGCAGAGGCGTCACTTGGCTTCAGCTTTTCCCCCCCAAGTAGGCAGCCATACGCATGTCAATATGTATTAAAAAGCCACCAACGACGACCCGAACCGGCGTGTGGAAGCCGTGGAAGATGCGGGCTCCGGTGCGTGTGACAGCAGGTGCACCGCACTGGGATTGACCGGGTCGCGGGTTCGGTTCCTTCTCGTGAGTACCCGACCAATAATCACCGTTGCTCAGGGGCGCGAGCCTCCCCTAGGCCATGACGTCATGAGGGTTCATTTTATTGTCATTATTATTATTATTTTTTTATTCCGAATTTGTAGTCAAACGATACCATTCCGCCCTTCAGGTATTTCACGCGTGAATGCGTGTGGTGTTGTGCTGTTGACACGTCCACGCGGCCTGCGGAACAAGCCCTGTAATTGGGGTTTTCTTCGTTCTCCAGGTTTTCGTCTTGTGTCATTTCCGTTGATGGGTGTTCGGACCCTTAACTGTTGCCAAGCTCTCACCGGGGGCTCTGAGGAATCCCTGCCGAGCTATCCACGGTTGTGCGTTATTTGTGGAGCTTCTGTATTTCGTAGCAGTATTGTATTTCTCTCTCGCTCTATAATTTGGATATGTATTAAGTAAGATTAAAAAAAAAAAAAAAAAAAAAGATATCCCACTGTTGTTTTTAGTTTTTTTTGCATGCTCCCATATTGAAATGAGACAAAAACCAAGCAGTTTTGACTACACACTTAGTGGTGTCATTACATAACTAGATGGGGACTTTTATATTTTTAAGGTAGTGTGTGTGTATGGTTGTGTGTGTGCGTGTGTTTATGAGTAGATGTTTCATGTCTCTTCCCCTGTTGTGCCAGGACAGATTTGGTTTGGCACCAATAAAACCTGATTTGGCTCCTCTGGCCATGCTGGTGTGACGTTCCCGCGTGGCCATTCGTTTGCCGTTGTATACTCTATGTTGACATTAGAGAGGCAAGTCAAGATTAGATTACACAGACCGTGTCCTGCACTTTCAGGGCCACGCAGTAATTGTGTTATGGTGGCACCCCCACCCCCCACGATCCCTATCGACTCCGACCGTCCGTTCTTCACCTGCTCCTGGCGAAGCTCTGCCCCAAATTCTTAGCTTTCTAATCCCATCCAAAATTTGACCTTCAGGAAAATTCGGGAAAGCGACTTCTCAAAAAAGTTCTCTCAGGAAACCATTTTTTTCTCCATTTTATTCGGGATTTAGACACTGAATGTAATTGACACTATCAGTTGAGAGCTAAATGGGGGAGATAACAAGTGGTTATGTAATGGCTGAGCTGTGGAAACCGCTTGGTAACCTCTTGGTCTCACTCTTTGCCATCGCCGGCGTACTTCTTGGTTTCCATTTTCTTGTCGTCCTCTTCCTCTGTCGTCTTCTTTGCTGCGGTGCAACATCTGGTTCTGTTTTGGTGTTGTGCCTTGTCGGAACACCTGGCGGGATCGTCCAGTGTGTACGCATCTTCAATAATAGGTTGGCGCTGAAGTGGATCCCATCAATGTGGGAGTGATCCCAGGTACTTGTCTTAAGAGCTTGTGTCCAAATCTAAACGCTACTATGGAAAGAGACACTCCGCTTCTGATTGAGGGCCGGCCAGCCATTGTGATGTCAGACGAGACCTTGGGTTGTTCATTGTGAGATTTGCAAGATTTATTTTATTTTTTATTGCCAACACTGAAGTGAAGTGATGTGCTGTCAACAATATGTATCTAGATTTCCTCCTTTTATAGATTGACTCATACGGTTACCTTTTTTAATTGAAATATGTGTGAATAAATGTATTGTTACAACCCTACCTATTATTGAATTATATCTGAAAATACCCAATTCCTAATGCCATTGACTGAATGTATATGTTCAACTGTGTTTTTATAATAAGTATTTGAGGATGGATATTCAATGGATGTGTTATCTGCACATCATATTGATTGTTGAATTGTTGAATATATATTATAGGTACTGATGCTGATGATTGCTCTCTCTCCCCCCCAACAGACACTGAGAGCTTGGTCAATGGGAATCACCAGCCAAGTCCAGCCCAGTCCCCCGCAGCTCACGGAGAAAGAGTGCAGTCCGAGCACAGTGCCATTGTCAGCTCTATCGAGAAGGATCTACAGGACATTATGGACTCCCTAGTGTTGGACGATCTGCAGCCTTCCTCTTCAGAAGCCAAAAAGCCGCCCGGGGGCCACCCTATTCCTCACTCCCCACTCTTGCCTATGGTCAACGGAGGCGGGAGGTACCGGCTGTCTCCCCCCACCAGCCCGGGGGCCATGTCTGTGGGATCTAGCTACGAGAACACATCCCCAGCCTTCTCTCCCCTCTCCTCGCCGTCAGCGGCGAGCAGTGGAAGTTTCACTAGCCCCTCTCCCAGCGGGGGGCCCCAGGACCAGAGCTCCACTTTGCCACCAGTGCCTGTACGCTCCTCCAGCTACAACTACACTGCCCAGCCTCCGCCCATACCACAGCCACGGACCATACTGTCTAGTAGCAGCGGGGGAGGACAAAGGGTTCAGGAAAGCCCCAGGCTTCAGAGGAAAGCCCTCCTGGAAGCCCCGCAGAGCCCCAAACCCGGTCGCAGAGGACCGGGCCAAGATGGGTACGAGAGCCCCCGGCAGACCCACCTTCTGTCGTCCACGGAATCTCTCAGTAGCCGAAACATTGTGCCAAGTAGTCCGCAGCTCACACCCAAGTTCCCCACCTGTTCTTCCCCATCCCCCTCCCCCTCCAGCCCCAGGACGATGGCTGCCCCGGTGCTCCAGGAGCGGCCCGCCAGCCCCTTCAGGGAGCTGCATAGTCCGGCCGCTCACTCTCTCACTTCTAGCCCGTCAAGGCAGCTCTCCACGAGGGCCTTTCAGCCGCCCTTGGACCCAATCGTCCACATCATCCAGGGCTCCCCTCTCCACCAGCAGCACCACCCACGCTCATTGCAACCCCCAGAAAGCCCCAGAATGGCCAGGAGAAACTTGGAGCTGAACGGAGGCAGTGGAGGGGGCAGTGGAAGCAGCAGCAGCAGCAGTAGTATGAGAGAGCTGCCCCCGCTTAGCCCCTCCATGGCTCGCAGGGGGGTCCCGGTGCTTCCTAGTGCGCTTCCGGGGACCATCCCCACCCTCAGAACACCAGATAGTCCCTCGGGTCTTGGCAAGCTGGTTCCGGAAAGTCCGCGGCTCCGGCGCAAGACGGGCTCACCAGTGGAGGAACCGTTAGGCAGCAGAGGGATCCGAAACCGCAGTCCTTCCCCCACCTCCATGATGATGGGGGTGGAGGGGGTTGGCGGCGGGGCGAGGAAGGCCGCCTTCGGAAGCTCCTTGTCGCCTGCCTACAGCCTTGGCTCCCTGCCCGGCTCGTCTCCCGCGGCAAGCCCCAGGAGCCACAGAAAGATGTCCGCCGGTCCCAGGGAGCTGGGGAGGCCGCACCCGGGCATGAGGGAGAGGAAGAACAGCATCACGGAGATCAGCGACAATGAGGACGAGCTGCTGGAGTACCACAGGCGGCAGCGGGAGGAGAGGCTTCGCGAGCAGGAGATGGAGAGACTGGTGAGCATTGGGGTTGGGAGTCGCCAGTTGTCAATGAAATGTGTATGTTTATTCTTCAGCTTTTTAACTGCTTAACTACAAGAAGGTCTTGCCTTCCGACTGTTTCCCTTGAAACGGTGAAATGCAAAGCTGGTGCACTTCATAATGAAATTTAAGAGAACTCTTTAAGTGCAGTATCATCAGCTATGTTTTCTGTTTGGGAACATTAAGGTGTCACTTGGTCGCACTATAGACTTGGCAAATGGCAATGCAAATTCACTGTCATTGCAGCCAAAACTGATAAACCGCATACTTTGGTTTTTGTATTATATATTTCTTATTATATCTCCTGTCCCTTTTGATTGTGGAGTGAGCAGTATTAATTAGTCTTCGTCTAGCTTTGCAGTCTTCATTGCATGAATTAATTAATTACCAGTCATTTTAACCAGATACTTTTTAATGAGCATGTCACAGTACATTCATTGATCAAAGGGAATTGAAAAGGTTTGGACAGTTCTTTATGCTTCTTGCGCACTTTTACTAACGACTCCTTGTCAGTTTCAAAGCCCAAGTGCTGTCGTAAATCACAAAGTTAATCAGACTTGGAAGTTCTTATCTGCTTCAACCCAGGGTTTAGTTTTTGCAGAACCACCAGATAACAACCAGTACAGGAAGGGAGTGTAGAGAGGTCGGTATCTCTTGTGTCTGTTTGGAAAAGGAGGAGTCTTCCAGCGCCGTAAGCCGTGTAAACTGGACTGTCGGTCTGTAACTCAGCTGTCGAGTGTGCGGTCTCGGGGCGCCCAGATGTCCCCATGGCAACAGTGTTGTTTGAGACGGAGAAGAAGGGGGGGGGGGGCTGAGACAATGTCCTATAAAACCTCCTCTTTATATGTGCGTCTGGGACTCTGTGAGAAGGCATGGGCTCTGCCCTGCCCTGCTTGTAATTACAAAGTGGGTGTTTTAAAGGAGCGCGGTTGAATGAAGGCGGTGTGGTGTGCCCTCACACACTGTCTGCCATGCTTGGCTGCGTTCCCCCCTGTCAGGGCATTGGCAGTGAAAGACGCGTTTGACATATGTGACCCAACGCTTTTTTTTTTTTTTTGCATCATTTGAAAGTGGAGAATCAGAGCTTCCAAACAAGGTGTCACTTGTGCAAATCAAGCAAATATTTTTAAAGCTATGACTTGTTAATGACAAGGGTGTGGCAAACCGTGTTTCTGAGGTAATCACCTCCAAAGTTTTACCCACACCAGCAAAGAACAAGCAAAGCCTCATGGCTACTTAACATACTGCTGAATGGGCCAACAGCTTAACAACACACAACAAATTTTGTTTTAAAAAAAGCTTTTATTCAACAGTAAGAATATACATGTTTTATAAAAGTGGAATTATTTTGTAGTTTAAAAGTACGGACAACACAACAAAATATAGAGTCTATCAATATTATGAGTCTCAGAAAATCTGAAATTTGAAAATCTGTCACCAACCTCAATGGACTTCATCACGCGGTTGTAACAACAACGGGCGTATCGTCAGTCTCCTCTGGTGTTTCTTGAAAATATTCCATTTCATCGTCACATTAGGTTTGAAATGCGCTGTTTGAAATGTTCTACAAGTCAGGAGTAATATCAAATTCAGCATCGCTGTCGTTCTTCACGTCACTGTCAGAGAACTGACTATCATGGCGGAAAATGAAGTCCAGTACGCGCTGCTAACACTGACTTGGATCTATCGCACTGGTCAGATTAAGGTTCCAAAAATGATCCAGAGCTTCTGCTACCCGCTTCGCATAATTCATGAAGATATGGAGAAGAAAGTTTTTACAGATAAGTGAGACTAAAGCACCCCCCGTGCTGCGCTTTAACCGTCTGTTAACAGAATTGACGTAGGTGCGTGACGCAAAGGGTTTTTCTTCTTTGCCGTTTCACAACAATGGCTCCGTGTGTGTAAAAGAAGTACGATTTAAAGGTGGAATTCTATCAAAATATTCACATTGTGACTTCATATTACATGGAATATGGATGAATGATCTTCACCTGGACGCTCGCTTCAAAGGAAACCATTGATCGTTGTTGTTCAGTGCTGTTCTTCTCGGTAAGTGAACTGTGTTTCCCCATGTAATCTGACAGGAATATTTAACTCCACAGTTTAACGTTTTTGTACTATTTATAAATCAAACTCGGTTTTGAAAATACGTTGAGAGATAAAAAAAAAACCACGAATCTGGAAAAATCTAATTTTCCTTCAAGAAAGGTTTTTTCAACTTATTTGGCTGCTCCTGGCGATTTTAGAAATGTTCGAGATGGCGGCTTTTGTGGGACACATTGTTGATCATTTCTCTTTTCAGTAAATGGGGGAACATTAAAGCATGTGATGAATCTGTTGATGAAACCATAACTGTACAGTTCAAGGCGCAGTAGGACTATTGCCGAGCTGATTATTACCGGAATTCCCCTCGATGCTTATCGGAAGGCCAGCACCATTCAAACTCCCAATCTTAGAACCTTAGAACCTCACGACTTTGAGTACAGGCAGGGAAAAATTATTGGTAGGTGTACTACAGCAGGTCACAGAACACAGTGATGAACATGAAAACAAGTCTCGTAAGGAGGCTGAAAATGAGAGTAAACACAGGCTAGGATATCTTGGTATATTGTGTTTTTTGTTTGTATAACTTTCCATTGCTTAACTAAATCTTGAATTAAGTCAATATTCGCCTGTGGACATTTAATTGTAGAGAATATTAAATGTAATCTTGAAAGATGTTAACCAGTAAAGGATTGTCGGTGTCGATAGTAAGCTAGCGGAGACTGTGGGGATATGCCTACTATAACATTCTATTCATCCCTGTTTTAGCCCTAAAATTAAAATACTGGCATTCCTTACTCACCCTCTAAGTCAGTCAAAAACATATTGCATCTTTGTGTCCTCACACATGGAGTTCTCTTGTAGCTCCAGAGCAATGGGTCTGAATCAGGTCCGTTTTATTTTAGTCCTAAAAGTTTATAAAGTTTAATGAAATGTCTCAGAGGGCTTTGAAATAGTTTTTAGTCAGTTTGAATAGATGAGGCAGTACCCTTTGGACTTTTTCTTTGGACGATTTGACGACAGTAGACAGCCACATTCTAGCTATTTAGAATTAAATTATAACACGCAGGTGTATTGGCTCTAATTGTCGATCTCTCCGTCGTCCACCTCTCCTCTAGCCACGTGCCAACAGGGCTCCTACATTACCCACAATGTCTTAAAGTGACAGGCGCTGTAACTACCAGATCTGTCCTGGAAATGTTTTTAAAGGATTAATTATTACAGTGTTAATTATAGAAATGGTTCAAACTTGTTTTATAAAATCAATATAGCAATGTTTTCCTAAGACCATTTATATTCTATCAGTATTGGTGGCAAAGAAAATCCATGTCGGGCCCTAGGAGGGGTAGAGGGAAAAGGAGGCTAGAGAGTGAGAGCTAGCGAGAAAGAAAGATGAGTTATTGACTGTAGGTACAGAAGCTCTGTAATGAGACAAATGTAATGGGAATGTTAAATGTCACTGCACCAGTCCACACATCTCCTTGCTTTGTCAAAGGTGGCTGTACAATCGTTCGAGGTACATTGGTTGATTATCTCTGGAGTTAATTTTTTATGTTAAAAAATTACAATGAATAACAATAAGCTTTATTTTAAGATTCCTTTATTTGCAGTAAGTCATGTCACGGCAGCAGCAAATTTATCATGAAGGAACCAAAAAAACACAACAAAAACCAGAGACAAATCAGTCAACAGGTAAAATAGTCAGCAAGAGCACAGACTCTCCTCAGAGATAACTCGGTACGCAGGGATCTGTTGGTTTCTTCACCAGGTTTGAGACAGCTGTCCACTATAAGGACAGCTCCCTTTGTAGCCCAGACTTCCTCCTTTGTACAGCAGAGAGAGAGAGAGAGTCACAGCTACCACAGGAAGAATCACAGGTTAACAATGAGGGAATCATCCTGGACTGAGCACAGCACCTCCCTAACACCCCATACACTCCTGAAAGTGTCCAATTTGCCGGTCAGTTTGTAAAACTCAAACTCCACCTTGAGGCGGGCCAAGAGCAGACCAATCGTCATCTGGGCCAGGTCTACTGACCCCTGACCCCGCACAGCGTTCCTTCTGCTTTTCCAAATGGCCAGCTTGGCCACCCCGTAACAGTGTTCACCAGGACATGGACAGATTTGTTTGACACAATGTAGACAGGACCGAAAACAAAGAGCTTCAAGGAGAAACACTCCCCCAGACTCTGAACCCACCGCTCCAGTAGCCCGAACAGCCCCCGCAGCCTAGGACACTGAACAAACAGGTTCTGCAGCGACTCCCTCTCAGAGCAGAAGACGCATCCCGCCCCCGTGCTGGAGTCCAGGCGTGCCAGATACCTGTTTGTGGCCACCGCCCCATGCGCGATCCTCCACTGGAGGTCGCCCACCCGCTTGTCGATGGGGGGCTTGTACCCCTGCCAGAGAGCGTAGGTGTGCCACCTTGACACAGGTATATTAGCTGGCTTTCTTGCCTACTGCCTCAAAACCTCCCAGCTTGGGAGTGGCAAAGGTCAGGAGGCTGTCCTGCTCCTCCTCCCACTGCACAGCCAGAGAGACCGTCAGCGAAGGGCACGCAACCTCGCCCTCACCATCCCATTGGTCAGGCAGACGATAAAAGTCCTATAGGCCACTGGCAGTGAAGCACGGATTTCATCCACCAACCTGTGCAGCAGTCTGGAGGACCTGATGCCAGTTGTCCCCATGGGCTGCTCCGCGGAAGCCTTCAGCAGATGACGCTGCCTGACGCACCCAGCCTTGAGCAAGCTGGAACGCAGGCTGGAGCAGGAAAGGAGGTCGTAGTCTAGCAATGGCTTCCCAAACAAAGGCTCCCCAAACAGCCACATCCCAGGGGCAGACGTGGTGTCACGGTGGACCTTGAAAACCTGCCAAGACTGCAGCACCGACTGATAGAAAGGAGTCAGCCCTGTCAAGTCTATCCCCTCGATCCGCAGCAGAAACAGCTACTTGTCATAAGAGAGGCGCCCCCCCCCCCGCCTCAGCAGCACCTTCGCTGTTGTTGACTGCGTTGGCTGGACAAGCCAACGCAGTCAACAACCGTACAACAGCCTCTGCGCCGTCTGGAGGCGGAATGCCTTGACCTTGGACACAACGTCAATGAGGCCTTGACCCCCCTCCTGGACCGGCAGATAGAGGGCTGCAGCTCTAACCCAGTGCTGACCGGACCAGAGAGAGAGAGACTTTATTTTCGGTTAGAGAGGCAAAAATGCTTCTTAGTTGAATAAAAGCGTGAGAGCTTATATAATACCGGTAATGTCGGAGCTTATCGATATTACGGTCTTTAATAATTTAGCCCTGTCGCCGGATAGTCGAATATTTGCATTGAACAGCAGAATCCGAACAGCTGAGTCGGGTACAGCCCTAAGCAATATCCATCAAAAAAGTTGGTTTCATGTTCAAAATCCTTACATTTTTCCCACCTCCAATTAAAATCAATGTGGCGGTCTCAATTGAATGGTGATAGAATCCCGAAGATAACACAGATGAATCCCCCATCTCTACTTTGCACTCGATGTGTTCAGTGACGTGCGCTTCGAAATGACCCCGGCTCAGGGACAGCCACACAGCCACGTGGGCTTGAGGTGTATTTGGAGGGCTAATGCAGAGTGTAGTTAGCAAAGCTATATTTACCTCTGTGCTGCAATGCTATGTCACTGTACTCTGCCTATTTGCTTGCATTCCCGCAAGCTTCAAGCAAAGTGCACTTTCGTTTCTGTCACCGCGTGTAATACTTGCTACAATATTGGTTACATACCTAACATTACCTAAAGCACAATATCTTCTAGATAGCAAGGCTTTGAGTCCTTCACGGTTGCTTTGGTAAACTAACCCCCGCTTCTGTTTACGTACAGTATCTTCACTATTTAATCAAGATGTTTTATGTGGGCGATGGATGTGTTGAGCGTGGCAGCATTAGCGGTGCCATGGCACGTTCTGTATTCAGTCCTCAATGATCCAGAAGCATCACATAAAATAGTTCTCTGGTATGAACTGCTGTAGTTAAATAGCCTTTAATTGTGCTTGCGCTTGTCTTATATTTTTTTATTGGCAGTCACTAATAGGGGTGCAACGGATCACAAAACTCAGGGTTTAGATGGTATCACGGTTTTGAGCTGTGGATCGGAGAATTTTTTTTGTATCAGCAAAAAAAAAAAAAGGGAGAGAAATATAACTTTGCTTTCCATTTATTCTGTAAAACACTTAAAGCAAGGAACTTTTGCCCATGGTCTTAAATGAAAATAACATTCAAAAAGTCTAATGTTTAAATAAAATATTAAAAACATTCAATACTCAATTGTTGAATTAAACTGCAATATGAGGCACACATGACACCTTCTTCCTTTAAACATGGTAGTAAATGAAATAATATGATTAAATCTGCCCCCAGTAATTGAATTGAATTCTGGTAACAGACAAACCAGTATCTTGTTCAGTTTATTACAAACAAAATTTCATGAAAATCGGTTTCAGAATTAAGTGAGTTACAGTCGTTGTAGAGAAGTCTGTATCTCTCAATATTCGATTCGATTTCAACATATGTATTTTTTTCAGCACTAACCCTTACCCTATCGAGTCTTGATTTGTAAAGAAAACACTTTTTTCTGAATAAGTAACTTTGAGTCCAGTCACTTGAAATCATTATAAATAATGTTTTTTTTTTGTAGTGGAATCAATTTAAACAATATATTTCATACAATTTCATATATAAAATAAATGCTTTGGGGGCCGTAAGAGTCGGCAGAGACTCAGACTTTTTACCTTATTCTACTCATCATATCACAGCGTCATGTTCTGTTTAACAATATTGTCATCCTATCTTTGATATCACATTACAAATCATATCCATAACGTGAACTACTCTTATGGAGCGGGTACGGTGTCTAGCGGCACTTCACACAAGCTGCAGGTCTCTTGGTCTGCCCTCTCAAGTGGACAAATCAAGTGGGCATATTGTAAAATATTGTTGCAGTTTCTCCTACCACACGCCATCCAAGTGGCATTTTCAGGGCCCTCCGGCACAGAGACACAGGAGACGATGTTGTAGACACCAGTTTATTGTAGAGAGTGGGCCAGGTGGAATTAGCCAGGGGCATATAGAACATGTCATGACAGGGCTCCTATCCTGAGTGTGTGTAGGGATGGCTGTTTTACCTGCTGCTCATTAGACCAACCAACGAGCAACAGGTATGCAGCCCCTCTGACCCGATCACCTACATCCATGTCAGCTGTGGCTGCTCAACCAGACCATGCCCACACCACAATCATATTTTATTGAATCGGAGCACACTTTTTCCACTGCAACTCTGCGTCAGTATTTAGTGAATTGTTACTTATACTTTACTTTGAAAAGTAACAGCAGCAGTTAAACTGTACTTCACTGTGATGGTAACATTTTGCAATCGATCCGCGGTTCACATGCGAGCCGAACTATGGAGTGTGATCCGTACAGATCATGGATCAACTATGACCTGTTACACCTCTAGTCACTAGGTAAGTAATAGACAGCCCCATGTCCATGTGATCCAACATGTTACAGCCTGGCGATGGGATGACATGCAGTCCTAGCAAACACACTTGGCATCTAGCCCGATTCCCTGACCACTCTTTTTGCCTTGTGTGGGGAAAAAACCTGTGCAGTTTCTACATCCAACAGAGATGACCTGTCTTTCCCACAACGTCCACTCCATGATGATGTCATTGCTTTTCACGCTTGCGTATGAAATAGCAATGTATGTCTTCTGCACCTGAATGGTGTCTGTTTGTGTATTTGACTAAATGCGTATCACAATAAACAACCTCTGAACCATTTACAATCTTACATTTTCCTTCTTCTACGCTAGTGCCTCATTCCGACCTGTTGGCTTGCAAAGCGAACGCTCTACCCCCGCAAGGTTGACATCTGTGACAGTGTCAATGGGGATTAGCGCACCAAATATACCCTCGAACCTTGGCACAGGACAACGCACATACATCGGCATATTCGGGTACATGCCAAATATATTCACCTCCTGCACCTAAGCAGCCAAAAATATCCAGTACCTCTGGTTCACATTGGTCTGCAATAGAGTGGGAGACCTGTACATTTCCAGTATAGCACAGTATCCTTGTGGTGTGGGGGTGGTGTGGTTTGAGCAGCCATGCTTGTCTTGGGTCTAGGTAAATGGGCCCGGGATCAGGGTCGCTGTTCGCCTGTTGCTCGTTATATTAATCAATGAGATACAGATAAAACACACACACACACACACACACACACACACACACACACACACACACACACACACACACACACACACACACACACACACACACACACACGAGAGGAGCCCTTTTCATGACACGTTGTACATCTGCTCCGGGCTTGTTACACCTAGCCCAGTCGCTACAATAAACAAATGTGCATCCTACTCCATTGCATGTGTCTCTATGGGCCCTGAAAACACCAATTGGGTGGCGTGTGACAGGCAGATCTGCCACAATCCATTACCGCGGTGCTGTCCACAGGTGTTTCATTTCAGCATTAATGCCAAATGTGCAGTAATTCTATTTGTAACAAAGCCAAAACAGGAACAAAGCCTTGAGTGTTTAGAGTACCTAAACTGTTAATTTGCCGTGGTTTAGCATGTGACCCCTGCTGGTGCCGTAAATCTCTGACTCAGATCTCCTTGGGTCCTGGGTGTGCGCCTGGATCTCCATGCATTTCTGCTGTAACCAGTCACAGCGTCTCCAAGTGAACTTGTTGAATTAAAGTCTAAATGGGGCATCGAGCACAGATGTCTGAGCCATAGGGAGGAAGGCAGAAAGAGAGATGAGCTGGGGTGAATAAACTCATGACTCTGCCACTCATTATGTGGGTCAGTAGTGGTACTCTGTTTTTCTCCCTCGCTATCTGAAATAAAAAGCTCTTCTAATCCAGCCCTGAGACTCCCTAAACAAATATGCTGTGTGTGGATTTGCCCTGCCAGCACCGACAAGCCACTACTAGTGTTATTAATAAGTGCTTGACCAAGGAACATTGTGATGGCTAAAGCAACACAGGCTTTATTTTTGTTATTTTTTAATTTGCTTTGACAGTGATATTGACCTATGGTGAAGTGTTGTTGTTTTTGCTGTTGTCAAGTCATTACAGCAGAATAATGAATCATATTTTTATTTGTTTTGTTTTTTACAACGAAGCAGCCTGTTCTCCTGTGACCTCCCCTGTGTCATGATGCGCGCTCACCACTAGAGGGGGTGGCCTCACCAGTCAGTGCTTGAGCTAAATGTGATTTTATTTCTTCTATTCCCCAAAGTGGGAAAGCCCCCACCCGCTGCTGAGGAGGAAACAATTATAACAGACCCTTAAGCCTTTCCAGTCCTCATTTGTAGGTAGCGTCTCTCACCAGGTTCAGCACCCTCCATGCCAATCCAGCTGAATAAGCCTGCTTCCAGGCTATCCAGGATGTCAAAAACCTCCATATTTTCCATAGGGAAGTAAATTTATGTGCAGCCTGTAGAAATTCACCCTACATACACCCTATGTATTCAACATTATTTGTTGTTGTCTATGTTTTTAATTCAACAAAACACACAAACACTTGTTCCTAGTCTGTATCCTACCCAATATCTATAACCAACCAGTTCTTAATATAATCTGTTAAATAGAAGAGATGTGTTTGGGTGTCTTATCATATCATATACAGGAGGCTCTGTTATTTTTCTTGCAACCAACCAGCAAATCCCATCCCGCTCAAGGATGTCCCTGCACGCCTTGCAATCTCTTGATCCCCTCCCCTTTCATAAAAGAAGCCTCGCCTCCTCTCAGCTTGGGGGGCCAGAGGAGGGCCCTCTCTCCTCGTCTGTCCCAGCAGCAGCAGAGCCAGTTGTTGTGAAATCCTGCTGTGATAGCAGACAGTGCAGATATAGTCCCAGCGCTCTGGAGTAACACAGAGAGCAGAGGGGGCAACACTGACAACCTACCCCCGCTGATACTCGTTGATACCGTGGGTTTGTGTCCTGTACTCGCGGTCCCGCACAGCCATGGACGGCTACCACCTGCTGAGTGGCGTTGGGCCGGCATCAGCAGTGGGACAGGGGCCGGGCCAAGGCAGAGAACAGGCCATGTGCTATTTGCTCGCCCTGGCCAAAGAGAGGCCGGCCTTCCTCAACAACGTGGCTGCGCTCATGAAGGTAATAGATGCCGACGCTAATATTAACGAGCATGGACATGCAACAGTTGCTGTTCCGAGAATATATCTAAATGGACTCTGATGAGCCCCAGGGAACTACATAAAGAGCTTCGGAAACTGCTCTCTGAGGCTAAGACAAATTCAGTTAATTTGAGCAATAACACTGCAGACTAATTTTTCGATTCGTAACCGAGTCTGTGATATTGAAGTGCTTTACGTGATGCAAGAAGGTGTGTGTGTGTGTGTGTGTGTGTGTGTGTGTGTGTTAAAAATGTGTACAAATTCAGTTTTTATATGTGCCAAATTGCCACACAACACATATATACTCCGATTGGGTAACTCTGTCTTTGAGCTCAGCCGTTCACGTTGAGCCCTCAGGTTTCTACACTGACAGAGGAATTTATGAGTAGGGCTTGTGAATTACCCCATGATTCCGGGTGTACTGAGGCAACCCTTGGTATAATGTCATGGCTGTCATCCAATGTGGGAGGCAGAATGCAGCATTGAATTTTTTATGTCTTTTAAAAAGGACAGTTACACAATTAAGTTTCTGGGCCGGAAGCCCAGCAACAATCAGGACTTCGTACTTACCCCAAAGCACAATTGGCTTTGTTGTGGTTCTGCTGGTATATAAAAGAATGAAATATTAAGACCGAAACCATAAGATTGGCCCTCGTGCCTATGAACACATTACCCTATAGATGAGTTTCTCTGCAATGCCATTTTGAGATGCACACACACAGGAGGCAGAAAGCAGTGTTGCAGAGAAGTTGGGTGGTGAGAGTATAACTGCTGTAATCGCAATTTCATTGATGGGAAAACATTTTAATTGTCTAGTTGATCAAATCAGAAAAACCGAACTTATTGGGGCAAGGTAGTTACATTAAGGTGTGTGTGTGTGTGTGTGTGTGTGTGTGTGTGTGTGTGTGTGTGTGTGTGTGTGTGTGTGTGTGTGTGTGTGTGTGTGTGTTTTATGATGTTACAACCATGAATTGCAATTATCACAATGACACTGCAGTAACCCTGCCTGCGTAAGACCATCCATCACCACCCACCTGGGACCAGAGACCAACGGACTAAAGAATTTTTACTTTTGCTGTTCATTTAAAAATCAAATCACATCTATTGGCACAAGGCAGGCATTAACACTGGAACCTGTCGACAAGCTGTATATATCACGAGTATATTTTATATATTTTTTATATATTATATTTTACGGTATTGAACAAGAGATGGGTGTTGACCTCCGGCCGGAGGTCCTGGCCAATCCGTCTCACAAACTGACATGAGGCCTGTCGAAGGCACCAACACGCAGGGGAGGAGAGTCGCAGCAGTGATATACCATCTTAATGGTGATAGATACCGGAACTAGGGGGAGCCGAGCGAGGTAGAAAAAAAACAAGTAAAATTACAGTTGTGGAGCTTCTCATTGGTTCTAGTCCGTGAGCGCAGCTTCGGGCGGTTGACGGTACGCTGAAGTTTGACAGCTGGGAAAGTGTTTGCATGGCACCGTTTGCACCGATTGGGATGTTCATTAATTCCCCAGCGGCCTGACGGGCTCACGTGCAAACCCGTCCACAGCAGTAACCCTGTAATAGTAGTAATCTTACCACAGCTCTGCCCGTTTTTAGGCAAATGTTTAGCTTAGCAGAGATGGTACAATGGGCCTCAGACGCTCTGTGAACTGCTTCAATATCGTCCAGAGAACGCAACAATACCGCTCCTGTTTTACCTTTAACTCACTGTAGGTCGTCTTTGTCCTCATCTATTAGCTTGGAAGTGTTTTGCACAATGATCGCTGGAACCCAATCCTTGTATGGAGAGATGACTGCAGCAGGCCTAAACGCTTTAAAAAAACCCAGTAGGGGATAAGAGCCGGTATCATTAACTTGGAGGGCCACCGTGTGACGGTCACCGCCACAAACGATTCTGGTTAGTGCTGTTCCCTCAGCTCAGCTAACTCTCTGGCTTGTTACTAGGAGACAAATATGAAGTGAGGTGGAGAAAAACATCCACTAACGGGCTTATTTGAATCATCTGTTTCATGTCTCCCCTGGGAACCCGGTCGTGGTGAAAGCCTTTGGTGACAGAGTCTGATCATGAATTGGGTTTGTTAAATTATTTTATTTATGTTTGCCATTGTAGACCTACAGAGACGCCACAAATATTATTCAGTGCAGATAATAAGGCTTTTGTGTCTTTGCGGGCCTCAACTTTTGAATCCCGATTCACTCTCAGAGTTAGTGTACCCCTTTGACGTACATGAAGGCGGATAAAATAATAACACATATATACTTTTCCCTGTTCATCCACTAGAGACCTGCCTTCAAAGGCACCCAGATAGGGACGTAGCCCCAGGGGCCCAAAGCAAAGAGAAGGAGAAGGAGAAGGAGGTGTTGAGGAATTACAGGGTAAGAGAGGAATTGGCTCCCGGGGGAGGGAGGGAAAGACAAGCAAGAGATTGGAGGGGTGGGGGTGGGTATTGTGCCGCATGGAAACAAAACAGTTGCTGTGAGTAAAGATTGGATAATGCCAAAATGCTGTGCATTTCACCGCGGGAGGTAAACAAAATGAAAGAAGAATGGGTTTCACAATATTAACAAAAAGTAGATAAACACAGTTTTGATGCTGAAGCGTGTTGAATTATGTGGAATATCAAACGTCCTTGTATAGCAGGTCGTCTGGGGATTTGTTCCCTGCTCTGACATTTTTCAGTGCATGTATCACAAATATATACATTTGAGGAAGTGTTGGGGAAAAGAAGGGTCTTCGCAAAGAAAATCGCAAATCTCAAGAGATGGCTCACTGTCACTGCTGGAGGGATGGCAGCCACATGGTACGCCCCGACTGAAAAGAGGGCACACAAAGCTTGGTGGGTTCCTGGGCTCTGTGCAAGAAGCTGGAAGTGTGTTTGGGGAACTTCCGCTCAAAGCAACTTGCGAAAATGAGCTTTGCCATTGCTTCCCAGGGACAATGTGGAAGACCTGCTATGCCACAGAACATGCTCACATTCATGCTAGCTGCTGGCACTTTTCGCTCAGACCTTTGGGTGTCCGCAGCCCCTTAACCTCTTAATGTACAGACGCCACCGAGCTGTGAGCGGCTCATTAAAACGCATGACTAAGTATCTAGTCGTTTACGCAATCAGTTCATGAATCGGCTCTCTTGTTCACTCATGAAACGGCAACAGGGAACTGGCACCGGTCCGGGCTCTTGGTAAAGGAATTGACATGTGTATTCCACAGAGTTGTCACAGCCCTTTTTAACACTTATAAATAGGGGTGCTAATTTAGATTATTTTTTTCTGACGAACAGCCGACCCTTGTTAGCCGATCATTAACTGTCATCAGACTAGATTAAAATGTACTATTTAGAATGGACGGATGTAAAAAAAAAAAAAACCATCATGATAATGGCAATATTCTGACTTGTTGACGACGTTAGGGATGGGCGTGAGTAATCTAGTACTCGATTGGGACGTCAGTATTTCAACACATAGAATAATCACATTTTTACTAGACGGTGCACACAGTTGGGTGTGGGGGAAAAACAATTGCATTACTTTAAATAATGTATAATCCAGTCACACAATTGAATTAATTTAAATGAATATACATTTTCATTTTGTTGCTCCTTTTCGCTAGTATTAATGTGTAAATTTTTTTTTATTGTCAGTTAAGGTTTAAACGGTTAATTATTGACATCCCTGATTTCAAACTTGCTAACACGGTGCCGTAAGTGGAGGGGGTCTGTTTTTCAGTAGGTGCCCCTCAACTAAGCTGTGTGTGTGTTTATCACATTCTCTGTGTGATCTCAGACTTGTGACTGGGCTTTGCTCTCACGCCCCACGGCAACTTGAAGAGCTCCAGCTACAGAGAGGTTTAGCTCTTTGAAAAACCCTCACTGTCGCTCCTCAGTTGGCTGGTTCGCCGGCTTCACGTCGACACTGCACTGGCACAAATGGACGCGTCCCCGGGATAAACACTGGAAGAGATGAGTAGGTGGCATTAAGTGCGCTCGGGAGAGCCTGCGGCAACGTAGTTGTCGTAACCTATAATTATTATAGAAGGCTAAGAAATACACTCTCAGCATCGCTACACTGTAATTATAACTGAATCTTATATGACAATGGAGATGGCGGCAATCAAATTAGCCTCATTAGCATTTTGATTAAACAGTTGGTGTGTGTAGGTGTGCTGGTATGTCTGTACATGTGCAGTGCCAAGTCACAATCCCCTTATTCTTATTTTTTTTTCGTTTGAAACTGATTCATGAAAGCCAGTCCCCCTCAAAATGCAGGATTATGAAAAACAAGTATTTGTTTTTATTAGGCTTGGGCCGATTTAAGATTAAATTGTCTATCGGCGATCAACTACTTCCTCGGAGATCCACTGCATTGATTGCAAGTGACATTGAGACTTGACTTGACGTTAAGGTTCCTTTATTTTCAGTAAGTCGGAGAGAGAGGGTCTCCCCCTCTCCGCTCAAAGCTGTCCAGTAGCCACAGGTGATCAGGTCTCACTGTCCCTCTACAGTCCCGTACAGAGGCTTTGCGAGTGGCCGTTGCTCAAAAAAAAGAAAAGGCCCATGGACCCCAGCTCCTGTTCGAGGCATTTTGCTGCTCTGGGCAAACCGAGCATCACAGCGGAGCCGCTGATCACTGGGAGGACATGCCCCGTGATCTGCACCCCACCACCTGCCGCTCTGTATGCAAATCTTGTGATAATAATGTAGCAATATATGATATAATCTCAGAGAGAGAGACTTTTTTTTAATTTATTTTATTTCCTTAGTTTCTTACTTGTATGGAAAATGAAACACGTAAACCTAACTCAGAGATTTGGAACAGTTTTTTTTGTTTCTCCTCCAGACAGCGGTGTGCACCGGCTCCTGTGCCTGTCCTTTTATTTTAGATCTATTGGTACTCCTCACTTAACGACCTACCTGCTGACCTAACTAACCCGTCTGTATTGTAGGCTGTGTACAATACCACCGTCTCAGCGTCAAGCATCTCATCGCGCATCACCCTTTATATACACTACACTACACTCACTCAGATTCAAGATTCAAGATTTAAAAATCTTGAATCTTGAATCTTGAATCTTGAATCTCACCGGCCACTTTATTAGGTACACCTTCCTAGTACCGGGTTGGAACCCCTTTTGCCTTCAGAACTGCCTTAATTCTTGGTGGCATAGATTCAACAAGGTGTTGGAAACATTCCTCAGAGATTTTGGTCCATATTGACCTGATCGCATCACGCAGTTGTTGCAGATTTGGCGGCTGCACATCCATGATGTGGAACTCCCGTTCCACCACATCCTAAAGGTGCTCTATTGGATTGAGATCTGGTGACTGTGGAGGCCTTTGGAGTACAGTGAACTCATTGTCATGTTCAAGAAACCAGTTTGAGATGATTTGAGCTTTGCGACATGGTGCATTATCCTGCTGGAAGTAGCCATCAGAAGATGGGTACACTGTGCTCATGAAGGGATGGACATGGTCAGCAACAATACTCAGGTATGCTGTGGCATTTAAAACATGCTCAGTTGCTACTAAGGGGCCCAAAGTGTGCCAAGAAAATATCCCCCACACCATTACACCACCACCACCAGCCTCAACCCTTGATACAAGGCAGGATGGATCCATGCTTTCATGTTGTTTACGCCAAATTCTGACCCTACCATCTGACAGTCCCAGCTGAAATGGAGACTCATCATACCAGGCAATGTTTTTCCAATCTTCTATTGTCCATTTTTGGTGACCTGTGCGAATTGTAGCCTCAGTTTCCTGTTCTTAGCTGACAGGAGTGGCACCCGGTGTGGTCTTCTGCTGCTGTAGCCCATCTGCTTCAAGGTTCCACGTGTTGTGCGTTCAGATGGTATTCTGCAAACCTTGGTTGTAACGAGTGGTTATTTGAGTTGCAGTTGCCTTTCTATCGTCTCGAACCAGTCTGCCCATTTTCCTCTGATCTCTGACGTCAACACGGCGTTTTCGTCCACACAACTGCCGCTCACTGGATATTTTCTCTTTGTCGGACCATGCGTGAATCCCAGTAGGTAAGCAGTTTCTGAAATACTCAGACCAGCCCGTCTGGCACCAACAACCATGCCACTTTCAAAATCACTTAAATCCCCTTTCTTCCCCATTCTGATGCTCGGTTTGAACTTCAGCAAGTCATCCTCACCATGTCTACATGCCTAAATGCAATGAGTTGCTGCCATGTGATTGGCTCATTTGCTATTTGTGTTAACAAGCAATTGAACAGGTGTACCTAATAAAGTGGCCGGTGAGTGTATATATACTGTATACACTATATATACTAAAAACACTATATAAACTGTATACACTGTATACAGCTCATCACCGTTCTCAGTCTCGTTCCCGCAGTTTGTCAGTATTTACTACAATAGCGTTTGCAATGGCCACGCCATTGTGAACTAACACAGGCCTTTGCTTATCGAGCATTTTGCTTAATAACCTGGTCCTAAACGGAACTCGGTCGTTAAGTGAGGAGTGCCTATATTTATTTTCATTTGTTTCCTACATGTATGAAACGACATTTTTAAATACAATTGAGTTAAGAGGCTATCCAAGTCCTTACTCTGTACTGTTCCAAAAAAACCTGTGTATCCCCACTGTCGGAGCGCACATCTCCCCGTTGCTTTCCGTTGCAAAACTGGATGTTTTTTGGTAAATACTGTACTTGTGAATAATAAATCCTGCACTTATGGATAACATTACGTTCTATGAGCGTGCGCAAACCCCACCCCGTGTGAAATTCCAGTCGATTGGAAGAGAAGCGATTGGAATTTTGCACAATCGTCCAAGCCTAGTTTACATCAAAACTCTGTGTTCACAGTACAATCTGTATATACAGTGTCACAGTAAATCTTATTTCTGATTTCTGATGCTTTCTTTTAGCAGATCTTTCCTGTGACATATTCAATGTATCTACAACCTATAAACGATGTATCTAACATTGATAAAGATGAAAGCTACCATGTTATTTTGGGACGGGCGGTACAGGCTTCTCTTGTCAAAAGAGATACTGGATGGTCAGGATTCCATGTGACTGTCACTGAATGGTTTATAGCCCATTGAGTGCTGTGTGTCTTTGGGCGGAAGAGGCAGGAATGTAGGTGGCAGTGGGAGCTGTAAAAAGTTTTTATTTTTCCATCTGTGTTTGTGCCTTGCCTGCTCTGTTTTGGAAAGGGTGTGAGGGTGTGTGTGAGAAGGGCTGCACTCTGAGACGTCGATTCACACACTGCTATCATGAAAGTGAGTAGATTCATGTTTTTCCCTTTTTTTTAATTTTTTTATATTGTAACATCTTCCCTCTCCTCAGGCAGTGGAGATGCACAGGATCAAAGCAGCGTTTAGAAATGTGTGTGAAACGATGTTTCCTGTTGCGTGATGATGAACAACATCTGTTTATACCCTGAGGCTAAGAGTAGCCATTTGCTGCTAATTCCGCATGTTTGGCAAGCTGTTTGGACAAATTAAATGGATTAATATAACCTCACTGAACAAACGCTGACTGATCAAATGGGTCAAAGCCAAAACTCTCCTCGTTTCCAACTAGGACATCAGGACTTGGCTTCTGGTCAAACGGTTTAGATTAATCCACTGAACTGCTGCTCCTTCCTGGCGATCTTCCAAGACCTGAAGGGACTCACTAATGACATCTACACATGGTCCTAGACACTTTAAGCCCAACAGATCTGTCCTTTTTAAGGGTTTTGTTGCGGCAGCAATTCCTTGAGCATTGAAACACCCCCGGTATTTAAAATGCCCACATGAGAACAACCACGAAGAAACAACAAACTTCTCATAGCATGTACTAGAATTGACACAAATCTGCCAGCGGGGCTGTCACTTAGCGCACGCATAATTGGAATGTTATTTTCAACCTGTCTGGCTTCAAACTTGAAGACCGCCTCAAGGTGATTTTATGTTGAGGCAAAATGCGCAGGTTTTAATTGCATGAAAGCTGTCTGGATTCTCCCCCCACGCAGCCTCAGACTCTGTCTTATTCAAACTGGTGTTTGATTGGGTCAATGACAAGGCTGACTCTTCTGTCAAATGGCATACTGTACCGTATATGCCGTATATTTCACTGTAGAAGGACCGTGTGTACCTATCTGGCGTTTGCCTGAGTGGAGGCAAACTTGCCAGTGAAATGGTTTGAAGATTGTAAAAATACTGTACTATTCAATAGCCCAGAGGTTTTTGGTCCCCCCACCTACTCTGGCAAAAGATACCTGCTACCAGATTACAAGTTAAGACTTATGTGGGGGTTTTGGAACCCTCCCTATAATGTACCGCACCATTAGACGATCCCTTCTGAAAGCAGTCAGGAAAGTCGGGACAGCTGCACGCTGTGGGAGTGGAGCCCCGGCTGGTGGCCGGATTTGTGGGTGAAAAAGAGTAGGCTTGCTGAGGGTTGCTAAGCAACCACGGGAAACGCAACAAGGGGTGACCTTGGTTAGCATTAAGTAACACGCAGCACCCCTTCTGTCAAGAAGGAACGTCCCAGAAAAGATGCAGTTTTGGGGAAACCTGACCCACATTTAGTCATTTTTAATTATTGAAATGAGTCATGGGAGGGATATGTGTAAGACTTAGTGGCACTGGTTATGATAGGAATCTTCTGTGATCAAAGCGAAGATCGAAGTGACGCATCCAATCATTTTAAAATAATCGGGTCTTCCAGCTCAACAGAGAGACGGAGCGTCTACAGCAGTTGGGTAAGGGTTAGGGTGAGGGTGGCGGTTGCTGGCATTTCGAGTTTGTAGGTCACCTGCCGCCCCAGTCTATGGGACACCCCCCCAATAGATAGGCCGACCCCTCGTGGTCACAACTGGACAACCAATCACAGCGTGGGTCAACCCCAGGGTGACCCCCCACAGAGAATGGAGCATGCAGGGGCTCCTGTGTTGTTTCAGGGACAGGAAAAGGGGTTGGGGGGGGAAAGAGACACCTATAATGGTTGATGACAATGAAATGAATAGTATAATAGATATATAAAAAACAGACAATGAGACGAAGATTATACTATATTTAAATTAATAAAGATCACATTGCGTGGAGTGTCCCCGTTATACATGGGCACTAATTACACATCGGGATTAGGCATGGAGGGAGACAGGTCCCAATCTAGACATGATCTAAGGTCTCCTATAGCCTTCTTTCTCTCCTCTCCTCCCGTGATAACTGAAATGTGGCTCTGCAGACTGTGCGACTCTGCTGTGCGTGCACAAGTCGCTTTCACTTTGATTTACGTCAGTGCTGTTATGCGAGAATGAACTAATTGGGTTTATTTAAAAAAAAAAAAAAAAAAGAAAGGAAAAAGCAAAACGACGGTGGGGTCGGCGGGCAAGTAATGTAATCTGTGTACGCCCGAACACCGCGTAACACCGGTAACACGGTAACCAGCTGTAAACTATCAATTCTTGTGCTGTTTATGGTTTATAAAATCAAATTTCTACATCCACCAATTTGTAATTCCATATACATCGGTTTTCCTACTGTGGTTCTTATATTGATGTAGTTTCATTGATGATTTGAAATTTTTAATTTCTGAGTGTGAGATCTTTGAGTCTGAGATTTCTGAGCTAAAAAATCAAGAATCATTTGCGTCAACCTCCTACAAACAACACATTGAAGCCTATTTTCATGTGTTTTATTTAGGTATCTGTGGGAGTTTTGTCCGCGAGCATGAGAGGGTTTGTCTTGACTCTGAGAGTTTCCATTTCATGCTGCTTGGCCCAGGCCCAGCCATCCACCGCGGCCGGTCTCAAGATTGGCATTGGTGCCTGGCACGCCAACAGGAAATGAGATGGCGTGATGTATTTAATGCTGCGGGTAGATTAAATCTGGTGTCCCTTCTTCCCCCATCTTCCCTCCCCTCAGGAGAGACAGCGGCTAGAGACCATTCTGAACCTGTGTGCCGAGTACAACAAGGACCCCGATGGCCCCGAACCCCACGGCTCGTCCAGGATGGGCTTCCCTGGCGACCCCCTGTCCAATAGCCCCGGAGCAGGCGGCGTGCTGCTGTCTTCCCCCTCCGCCGCGGCGACGCTACGTGTGGCCCAGAGGCAGCGGGAGAGCGACGAGGAGAACCTGAAGGAGGAGTGCAGCAGCACGGAGAGCACGCACCAGGAGGTGAGGGCATCGCCTCCTTCTGCCACTGCCTCTGCACTGCACAACGGAGACAGACAGGTCAGAGCGGGCCTGAGGGTGGTGGTGCGATCTGCATGCCTGCATGGATCCCAAGTTTGCAGCGAGGTCCCAGAGGAATACTTTAAACTAGTAAAGTACTAAAAGGATGGATTAAATGGAGTTATTTTTTTACCCCTCTGTCACAGAGCAGAGTTCAACATTGTGTGCCCTCATTTTTGAGAACAAGCCCCTTCACATGGATGCATGTGACGTAGGCAACATGTTATGTAAGGTGGCCACCCCCCCCCCCCCCCACACCCATCTGCCTCTGTTTGACCAATCAGTGCATTGAAGATCATTTGCAATCCACGCTGTAACAAAGCTCCTGTAGAATTTACAATAAACAACTGGCAAAAACAGTTGCCAATCAAGTACTGTAAATGGTACTTAATTGGCGTATTAATAATAACATTATATTATAGGATAACAATTTATTGTTTGTAGTTGTATGTAAACCACTTTTTTAAAATACTATTTGCATTATTTTCTTGTAATCTACTTTTTACTAAAGTTAAGCTGGCAACTTGAGCTGCCAATAAAGTGCTCGAAAACTATAAGCAAATACGTTGCTGTAAAATATTATCATATTGACGATTTATAGATATGAATTTCATTAGTAGCCACTCAAATTAAATTAAACTTTGCACTCAAATATATATTCTGAATCCTGAGAAGATCCTTAAAATTTATACTTTTTTCACATACTTTTTATCTAATCGAGTGTAGTGAAATCGATCTATCGTTGTGTTTTATTTTCCTTAATATTTTTGTATTTGTTGCCTCTTCCAGCTTCCTCTTCTCTTTTCTTTTTTACTTATATTTATAAAACATTCTAATTTTAGCGTACTTTTCTCAGAACTCAAAGCACTATAAAAATCAAGTAAAAATGTATCAAATCTGAAACAATGCCAATTAAACAAGCATAGAGTATATCAGGTAGATATAAAATAATATATACAAATTATTATAAATGCTAATAAATGTAAAAATTATGAAATAAATAAAATAAACTGTGAAGAGAGAGAAGTTGGGGCTGGCTTTATACACTGAACCTCTCTCTCTCTCTCTCTCTCTCTCTCTCTCTCTCTCTCTCTCTCTCTCTCACCCTCTCCCCTCGGCAGCACGAGGAGTCATCCAGGTCGGGGCGTCTGGAGATGAGCTACCTGGAGGAGGAGCGCGTCAGGGTCTTGGCCCGGGTCGACGAACTCAAGGCCCGGCTGACGGAGCTCGAGCAGCAGCTGCAAGAGTCCAAGCAAGAGGTAAAGCCCACGGAGGAGGAGAATGACTGTGATGATCCTCCCAAATATTGCCTCACGTATTTGAGGTTTCGTGTTTGATTAACATACAAAGCCGAGATAGACAATTAAGTAGTTTGATGTGGTTATGCATAATTCAAATGGCTTGATGTGGAACCTAGGGCGGTTCAGGGAGGCAAGAGAGGAAGTTGTCTTCTTATGTAATCGTGGGTGGGGAAAGTGGTGGGCCCCGAAAAGTTGTAGTCTCGGGGCGTCGACACGATACAGTAGTACAGCGGAAACAACTCGTAGACTAAACATGCTGTTGTGGTAACGCCTGGACCCCGCCCGTAGTTTGGGGGGTGGGGGGTCTCATGGGTCCTACAACTTCCCGGGTGACGTGACTTGACACTTCCAGGCGGATATGGAGCGTGCCCTGCTGGAGGGTGAGAGGCAGGCCGAGCTGGAGCAAATCGAGGCGGAGGCGAACGTCATGGCGCAGCTGCAGCTCAAGCTGGAGGAGCTAGAGAGCACCATCCAGAGGGAGAAAGACAAGGTAAACACGCGCACTTAATATCGATGTTGATATTTGTATTTGACGAGGATCAACACGGTTTTCGCAGAGTGAATTTAAGGGCAGACAGAGTACATGCCCCCACCGCCCCATCCTTCTCATGAGTTTGAAGTCCTTCTCTTCCAACTCATTGCTCTATCAACAACTAACCGGCATCCACTTAACCCGCTAATCCCCCTCTCAGCTTCTCCTGCCGCTCGGCAAACCACTTCCACCGTTCCATGACCCACTAGGTGTCCCTGCGGGATATGGTTCCCTGCAGGTGTCCCTGCCAGACACACAGGGTAGAGGAACCTCAATTGCTGTTGATGGGGAGGAGCTAGGATGATCTCCAAGGGGGGGTTACCTGTCACTGCTTTCACCCACAACTCACTACATTGTATTCGACATTCTCAAAAAGTAAAACATCAGACAAATGATACGCTTGGAACCACCTTCGCTCCCGACCGCTCATTGGCGGCGTAACATCTTCTCCTGAGCGAAACAAAAACAATTAACAGTTTCTCTTTTTATATGATCAAGCTCTGTCAGGCTTTAGTTTTAAAGCTTTATTATGTTTGGTAGAAGCCAAAATGGCCAGAGCCTCTGTCTGCTCTGAGGTTGGGTGATAATAACAAGGGTCCGTTATTGATGGCTTCCTCCGAGCTTTGGAAACTGGAGTTGCGCCCACAAGACCCGGCTTTTGACCCACCACGCCTCTGTGTTGCGTGTTGACTATTCTGAGGAGAAGTGCTTAAATTCTCTCCCAGGTGGACCCCCAGTTGTTATAATATCTCACCGACATATTATAAAAAGTATTATATCCCCCGCCTCACCTCCTAAAGGAGTCAAATTTTCTCTCGCTAACAACAAAAGCAGCTTTTTTTTTCTTAGTTTTCTTAATTTGCATGGCGTGGATTTTGAGCCGTTTTCTTTTTTGTGTCTCTCTCTCTCTCTCTCTCTCTCTCTCTCTCTCTCTCTCTCTCTCTCTCTCTCTCTCTCTCTCTCTCTCTTCCATCCATCCTGTGTGTGTGTGTGCGTGTGTGTGGTCTTCTCCAGGCGAGGGCTAATGTAGAGGCCGAGCGTCGGGCGCTGCAGAACCTGCAGGAGAGCTACACCGAGCTGAAGAGCCAGCTGTACAACTGCCCCGAGTCCCTGAGGGAGCAGCTGCAGGAGCAGCTTAAGCGGGTGGGTGGCTCTGTCAGCCCCGAGAGGGAGAGGAAGGATGAAAAACTGGGGACCACCACCCACACTTAGCCTGATCTATCAGCACCCACCCACCCCTCACGCTTTTACCTTCCGCCTTTTTCCGATTTTGCAGTAGGGCGCATTTCTGGCAACCCAAGCCTGGCCCCAATCCATCACCACCCCCACATATACACACACACACACACACACACACACACACACACACACACACACACACACACACACACACACACACACACACACACACACACACACACACACACACACACACACACACACACACACACACACACACACACACACACACCTTTTAGAGCACCCCTCTCCACTTCCCCCCAATTCCTCCACCCACCTCAGTTGTCTGTATCCTGTGACCACTCCGCCCCGAACACATACACACACACCCGAACATTCACACACCACTGGTTCAATGGGAAATTCCACTGGTGTTGAGATGTTATTTCAGCACAAAGACAGATGTACATGTAAAGTTAAACAAGACAAGCAAAGTGGAGCAAGTCAACGCATCTACTCTTCACGTGGGAGATCGCTTTGGAATCATCGCTTCAAATGGATATCTTTTGAAAGGACATTGACACCTACATTGTTGTGTTCATGGTGGTTTATAGTGACTGCGTCACGGAGATTTTCCCCCCGACCCATTAACCTCGTAGCACGGTCTCGCTACATTCAGAGAGCTAACATGCGTATGCATACAAGCACACTTTAAACACTGAAAGGATTCCTCTCATAATGTCCCTGGTCCACGGTCCTGCAAAGGCCGCAACCGAGCTGCGGAAAAATGTCCCTACCAGCCGTACCACACGGGCACTAGAGTCAAAAACGTTGTCTAAAGATCCGAGTGTCCGAAGGTGGCGGAGATGCATTAAAAAAAAACCTCAATGTGATGTGTTTGCATGGAGCCGCATGTTCTCCTGTGCATGTGTGCGCTTGTGATGTTGGTGCACTATGTGTTCTGGCATCTCTTCTGCCTCGTAACTGCTTACTAATCATTTAATGCAGACCTTAACCAGCTCCACCTTCCATCTCCCTTTTTCTCCACTTACGTTCCATTACCTCTCCTGTAAATGAATGTGTTTTTGTTGTGCTTGGTGTCTCATGGGGCTTATGGTGTTCAACGTTGCCAGTGAATGTTCCATGTTTCAATTGTGCGATACAATTAATTTCTTGCTCAGAATTCCATGCTTATTTTAGTTTTGAGCAAGTGGTGGTTTTGCATCATCTTTCACAAATATCAGTTACTTAAACGTACAGTTTTCTGCATCAAGAGCCACTGAGTTGATTCATTTGGTTGCATCATCCTTCATGTGCCACAAAGGGTCTTAAGATCACAATGACAGCCCCATGCCCCGCCTGGTGCACTCCAGGAACAGGAAAATACAGCAGATATATCCGATATAAATATTTCCAAACCACATGTCAAAATGCCAAAATAATGGCATAATAACATTTGTAAGATTAATGATCAGACCAAAATATTGCAAATTCTTTTTCCAAACATTGTTTTTCTAGTGAAAGTTATTGGGGAATGAATATCATTTTAATTGATTGAAAGCAACAGACTCATACAAGTTAATACAGTATAATCATATTATTCCCCAGTACATAAAAACGAGTGGCTTTGTGACCCACACTGGCGATATGCCCCTTTTATAGATAGGGGGGTATGTTCTTCGATGGCTGTCTGTTGGCTGTGTGTGGCTGGGTCCTTGGGCGACTTTTGAGGTCAACATGTGTGACTTAGGGTTTTTTTCGCTGGCATCTTGCACTAGGACGGAGAGGTGCTGGAGGCCGACACCAAGCAGTTTGAGGACCTGGAGTTCCAGCAGCTGGAGAGGGAGAGCAGCCTGGAGGAGGAGCGGGAAACCCTCAGCCAGCAGCTGATGCAGGACATGGCGGAGTACCACAGCAGCGTGGCCAAGAGGAAGGTTAGGGCAGCCGCCGATACCAAGTCCAGAACATGTTGAGTATCTGTTGATGTCCAGTATGCTTGGGCGATTGTGCAAAATGTCATTCGTCCAATCGGAGAAAAACTGGACACGAAAAAATATTATCCACAGAAAGACGTCAATAAGTAACTTCCGCAGGCACCACATCCACCATCTTTGTTTACGTGCAGAACTGGTTTATGCTAATATTTTACAACACAGTGCTTTCCATTACTTGCGGGGGCATGGGAGCAAGTGTAAACAAACATGGGGGTATGTGGCACTTCTGGAAATTACTCATTCAATGGATTATTACAACATTTCACTGTCTGTTACCGTGCAGCGCCAACATGGGGTGAGGTGAATTAAGATTTACATCTTCAACTTTGCAAATAAGTCTGATTTTGATATGTCGCTTATTTTTCCTCTCCTGTGAATTTGAGAGCCCCATCAAGAGCCTTCCTGTTCTGCAAATTGCATATACAGAACACAGAGGGGGAAATATGAAATGAATATATATGGTATTTTGGTATATACCGTACTGTAAAATTTTGTACTGTTACATGCCTGGTTAGCGTCTATGTATCTAATTTGTCCTGACTTTTAGGATAGAGTCATAACACGCAACAAGTGTATCAATTTGTAGTAGTAATTCTGCGTGTCACCACGACTCGGAAAACTCGAGTCACCGAATCATTACGTCAGCCGATGCTGCGTTCAAAGGAAACTCGGAAAATTGTATCTCGTTCTAGACGTAGTGCTGATGTAAAGAGGAGCGACAGGAGGAACTGGTGCTACGTTCAATGGAAACCCGTAAATTTGTCAATTCTGCCGCTGCCCCGGCGAGCTGCCCCGGCGAGCTGCCCCGGCGAGCTGCCCCGGCGAGCTGCCCCGGCGAGCTGCCCCGGCGAGCTGCCAGACCTCCGGGCTCCAAGGATTGCCAGAGTTTGAGCCTGCTCCGCCCCTGGCCCTATTCGTGGCATGGTGGCGCACCATGTTCCGGCGGGTTATCTCCCAAATAGGAGCTTGCATAGGAGTTTGCATGTTCTCCCCGTGCTCACATGGGGTTTCCTCCACCTAACGTCAGTAAGGTAGAGGATATGCACACATCATCGTCTGACCAGCAATGGACACTCATCACCAGGTCCCCAGGCGTGTCCACGAATGCTGCCCACTGCTGCTTCTGTTCTGTTCCATATTGTCCTGGTTTGTGCTCCGACTCAATAAAATATGATATCGCAATCACAATGTTCTGCTCGGGCTTGCTTGTCCCCGCCCCAAGCCCCTGAGCGGTTCTTGGTTCTAGACCAGCATACTGTATATTTAAAAAGAAAATCACATGATAAAGCCTCTTTGTGATGTGGCGCAGCACAGGAAAGCGCTTGTCAGGGCTCTCAAATTCACGGGAGAGTCAAAATAAGGACATATATATCAAAATCTGACTTATTTACAAAATTGAAGATGTAAACGTTAATTCAGGGTTCTGGTCTGAGGGTTCAGACCAGGGGATGCCTGTCGTTGATTTCTATGTGAAACATGGGTTAGTGAAGCCCTTTGAGACTATTGTTATTAAGGGCTGTACAAATAAACTTGACTTGAATTAATTCATCCGCACCTTATGTTGTCACGGCACAGTAGCCGGACAAATGTTGTAATCATCCATCCAATGAGTAATTTCCCTCCATGTTTGTTTCCACGTGCAGATAACGTAAAGCACACTGGTGTAAAATATTGCCGTAAAGTGGTCCAGCCGTTAAGGTTAAAAAAATATATTATATAAGGTGACAATTGACAAACATAAATTTAATATTTTAATGTTTGCAAATGTTGAAACTGAATTTTAAATCGAATAAACCTCTTTGTTAAACATGGACTATGATCGAACACGGTAAACTGCACGTCCACCGTTTCAATGCTCAACAGGACTTTTCCTGGTGGATAAAAAATGTCCGTCATTCATGTCATCGATCGTCGAATGGCGATTGAATCGTCATTCGGCCCAAGCCTAATATCCAGTGCTGATCCAATCCGAACACTTTTTTCCACTTGAGGCATCGAACATGCTTCTATGCATCAAAATCGCAAAAAAAACGATGTTCATTTTTGTCAATTCAATACCTACTCCAGGCTGAATACTCAATGATGATTGGCTGGAAGAGTGTTGATCGACTTTAGATGAAGGCATGGCTGTAACGTCGTAGCAGTAGAGTTTTATGGGAGACTACGCCAGAGAATGACACTTTGACTTTTTTGCTAAATGGACTCTTCCACCCCTTGACCCCAGGAGAAGGTGTCAGCCCTGGAGATCCAGGCAAACCAGCTGGTGCTGCAGGCTTCCCAGGAGTGCGAGCGTCTGGCCAAGGACAGGAACCTCACGCTGCAGATGCTGCAAAAGGTGCGACCTCGTACGCCAACTTAATAAGTCTTATCTTTTGTATCTCCATAGTCTTCTCTCCTGTTATTCATTAGACTGTGTGGAAACAGCCTGCTCAGTAGACCTCTTATCTTGGCGTGACCTTTTTTTTTTTTTTTTTTGTCAATGTGTTCCAGGAGAAGGAGAGGTTGTCAGCTCTGGAGAAGAGGTACCACAGCCTAAGTGGAGGGAGAAGCTTCCCCAAGACATCAAGCGCCATGAAGGAGGTGAGAACACAATGTCCTCCTTTGTACGGCGCAAACACACACGCACACACACACACACACACGGGCACTTTCGCACTTTGTGCTCATGACCTGGTTAAACAAAAGGCACCTTTCATGGCAGCGCGTCTCAGCACTGATCACATTGACTTGTTATATCTCCATTTAGTGATTATTATTTTTTTGTTTGGTTTGGTCGAGACTTTGGTTGCACAATCGTAACCATTTCTACAAGAGAATGTGAGTTGAGTTAAACACATCTAATAGGTGAACTCTGAGGTCTTTGTTACGCGTCCTGTAACCCACCCCCCACTCCCGGAAGTAAACGCATTTTCCCCGACTTTATAAAACAGGAGGTTCTTCGCATCGGCGGGATCAGTTTGCTGGAGGACGTGGGCTCCTCCCAGCTTTCTCTCTGCCGAGCCTCCTCTTCGTGCTCCTCTTCCTTCTCCTACTTGCGCCCCTACCCTCCCTGTCTGTTACGCCCTAGCAGCCCCACGGAGGTAACTAAACTATGGTGCGCTGCACGAAGCCCTGTGGTTGTCGCCCCCTTGAACGCCCGCTTCCCCACAGCGCACCCCAGCTCAAAGATAATTATTTGCTATTGACACTGTTTGTTGTGGAAAGGGAACAGCTGTTTGCTTGAGCTCCGTGCCATGTAAAAACAGACAAAATGGCCCTCGTCACCCCCTCACCCCCATGAACGTGCTGCTGATGATGCACACTTTTGTTTTGGCTCGCTGGTTGTTTGATTACCTGTTTCATTACACGCAGCGCTTTAGCAGCCTTCCAACAGCCTTGCATAATTACCCTTTAAGCTGGCTTTTGTTTTTATTTGTGTACAAGTTAGTGCATACTGGGATAAGCCCCATGCAACAAGCTTGAGTGAAGAATGTGTGGTTGGCGTAGGGATGTGCCAAAATAGATGAGCGGAAACTATTTGTTTTGGGACAAAATATGCATTTTTAAAGACGATTTAAACTATAAATTATCAAACCGAAGCCATCACCTGGATAAAAGGTGTTTTGACCATGTTGGATGTTATATCCAGTACGTAGAAATAGAGGGTAGCTGCTATTTTTTTAAGTCATTGCTTAAAGTAATGTGCAATTTCGCGTAGGCGGCAAGTAGTTGACTAGAAAATGATTTTGCCACATCCCTTGTCGGGTGTTTGCGGGTGTACTTGTGCTATCTATGAGGGAGGTTTAGCGGGACATTGTCCTCACTGCCTCTTGTTTGGTGTGGTCTTGGCATGCGCTGGACGTACTCAGGAGTACCTGAAGCTGTCGGACGTCCGTAGGATGTATGGCGGAGGCGGCAGTGGCGACGGCCCCGCCTTGCACCGCTGCTCGTTTGCCATAGACGCTGCATTAACCGCCCCCCGTGAGGTACCATTGCTCTCTCTCTCCCTCCCTATCCTTCTCTCTTTTTTTCCACTCTCTGCCTGTATTTACACACCGTGCTCTGCTTAATCTCTCACTCCTTTTCTCTCTATTTTCACCTCTCCTGCGCCGACTGCCTTTGTCTTTGTTTTGGCCTGTGCCAACCACTTCACTCACTTCCTCGTTAGAATCTACGGACATTAGTAGCAGACACTAATGCCAATGTGGTGGCCATGGTGGTGTAATGGTATGAATGGACACACTTACAGGCTTTGCTGTGTTGCACCGCAATCCTTTAGGGCTGGGCGATATGGAAGAATTTGTCATCATCGAGCTCAGGAAACTTTGCACCCAATACCCATAGTAATATATAATCACAATATCTGATTTCACAATGGCATGTTAAAGAATGGGTTCATAACATTGAACTATATCTTGAAGTACACACACATACATCTCCTTGTCCCTGAGGAGTTACTAGACAAAATTGTCATTAATTTCAAGCCAAAACCACACTACTGAAAGATGATGAATTACATTATCCAACTATGGCCCAACCCTACCGTCCGTCGTTCTTTTCATCAACATTTCCTTCCCTAACACCTCCCCAATTGACACAGGAGCGCCGCCCTTACTAAAGACCTATTTTTCTTTTTTCATTGAGCTGCTGTCTTACTTCCTCTCTGTCTGACTCTCCCTCCGTTCCTCTTCATCTCTCCCTCCTCCTGCCTCATTGCCTCCCCGTCGCGGCCTTTTCCCTGGTCGGGGCGGGGGCTGGAAAAAGGAGTATGTGACCGTGGGCCAGCTTAATCAGATGTATGGAATGCCCAAGGTGGAGTCTTCGCCCACCTCGCCACTCAGCCATCCCCTGCAGCCCGGCGCCGCAGACCCCGACTTCTTCTGTCTCTCCTCTCATCACGGCTCCTCCCCCTCTCTCTCTGTGGAGGTCTGTGTGTGCCTCGTGTCTTATGTCATATTTCGTTGCGTTATGTCAGCCCCCCCTAGTCTTCACACCCAAATCCCCCCCCCCCCCCCCAACACCCCTTGAAACTCAAAATATACAGAGTAAGCCCATGACATCTTCTCAATCAGTCATTGTCTCTGTTCGAACCGGAGTCTGCAGTTTTTTGCATTACGGTTCAGATGCTATACTTAACATCCACAGCCTTTTTACTCTCTTTTACTGTCTAACTGTTTCACTGAATGTTTGCCGGGGATTAATAAAGTATTTATTATTATTATTATTATTATTATTATTATAATCTGTTCTATTGTCTTTCTTATTTCCTCCTTCCCACTGCCATTTTCCTCTCTTCCTCTCCTCCTGTGTGGCTGCTCTGTGTACCACAGTACCAGTCCGAGGGCAGTAGGCCCCACATCCCCAGGCTAGATTTAGAGCAGTGGTACCTGGAGGTGATGGCCGCCGGAGAGGCTAGCCAGCACTGTTCTCCCCCTCTGCCCGCTAAGGCACTCTCGGGCCGCAGACTGCAGGTAGCCGGCCCATGCGCTGCCTTTTTTTCCTCCTATTGACTTCCTGCTTCTGCTTGTTTCTCTGTCCATCTGCCTGCTAACACACCGAACACCTAGCCCCGGATACATGCTGCATCGGATATCGCAAACCTGCATACTGTTTAGTGCGTAAAGTCAGTATGTGAGCGTGTGTGGAACCATCGTATGCACCAAATAGTATGCGTAATGGAAATATCGTAGTAGGCAGACACTGCACAATACACTGCTGGGCGTATCCCACAATGGATTGTGAGGACAGGGCGGCGGCAATATGTTCTACACAAGCCACAATGTGCTGAAAGGAAGTGGAGCAGCTATGTGACGATGTAGTGTGTCCAAAAAGCCTAGCGTACTCCAGTACGCTAGTGCAAACATGCGCTATATAGGACGTAATGTGCATTTTTATAAAGCAAAAAATGACGTGTGAAAATGAATGTGTGCGTGAAATGCACTCAATAGGCATCTGTTGGGTTCTTTGATAACGATCCATCGATTAATCGATTGTCCACTTCAGTGTTACATCCCCCTTGTTCAGTCAAGAGAATGGATCAGTTCAATTCAATCAATCAGGGTAGTACAATAGTAAGACTGAATTGGTTTTGGCGTGTGTGTGTGTGTGTGTGTGTGTGTGTGTGTGTGTGTGTGTGTGTGTGTGTGTGTGTGTGTGTGTGTGTGTGTGTGTGTGTGTGTGTGTGTGTGTGTGTGTGTGTGTGTGGGGGGGGGTGCGTGTTTGTGCGTGCTTGTGCATGCTTGTGCAGATCAGGACTGTAATTAGTCCTGTCTCTAGGCTGATGAAAGGGACCCCAAATTCAAGGGGATTGCGTGCACTCCCTTCCCCAGGTGCAAATGTGTGTGTTTACCATTTGTTGTGAGCTCTTTGATGTCTCAGGTACTTGGCCTATGTTGAACGGTCTTCAAAAAGTAACGTTTCAAACACTTCACAAACACTGAGCTATTATTGAGGCGCTGTTGTGTTTTTATAATTTTGTCCAGGTATTTCGCTCCAAGCTGGACAGCGACGCGGGTCAGACGGTTCATCGACCGAAAGGGGGATCTCCCCTGCAGCACAGCACAGCCACACTGGGTCGCAACACCTCCAGGGTAGGTCTCAGAGCACAGGGCATCTTGTTAGTTCGGTCTCATTTTGTATATCCTATCTGTGGAGTTAAAGAATAACAGTCTTCATTCACTTCTTCAAACATGGCCACACTCACAGTGTAAAGCTAGATCGGCTATTTGAACGTCCCTCGCCATGTTCCGACAGAGCCCCCTGATGGTGGCCAACAGCACCGGCAGCCTGCCCCGAAACTTGGCTGCCACCCTGCAAGAGATCGAGACCAAGAGACAGCTGGCCCTGCAACAGAAAGGTACACACACACACACACACACACAAACACGCAAAAAAACATTATTCTATTTACCACAACCCTATGCCCTCTGGTGCAACGCTTGTCAGTCACCCTATGACATTTTTCTTTTCTTTAGCCTAGAAGCCAGAGTCGGCCGCGTTGGAGTCTCCTTTTTACATTTATTTTGAAGTTTAAGGTTTCTGTCTAAATCACTGTCTGCCCTCCACCTCCTCCTGTCTGTCATACCGTCTGTCACTTGGCTCTGTCCCTCCTCTTCCTCCCCCCCTCTCTCTCTCTCGGCGCGTGCCACAGAGCCACAGCTGAGCAGTCACTCTGCCACCGAGGGAAGCCCAGCAGGTAGACGGACCACCTCGGAAAGAATCAATCGATCTTTCGTTTGAGATCGTCTGTCCTCTTGTCCACCGTTTCAACTCCCCCGGCCTTGTCACTCGTCTCTCTATCTCGCTCTCTCTTCCACCTCCGATGTGCTGCCCCCCCCCCCACTGTTTCTCTGTCGCCTCATCTCTCACCTAAAACATAACACAAAAGATTCTGTTTGGTGGAAATCAATACCGCATGTTCAGTGTTGGGTGCACTCTGGAAGGTTTTGGTTTGTTTTGTTTGTGTTTTTAGAGGGTTGTTGATGATTCTTACAAAGGTGTTTTGCCCGTTATATGGTTACAAATTGGCATGGGTTTGGCAATTAAGATAGACTTAGACTCTCCATCTGTAAGTTTCAAGGTTCGTCGTGTTTCTGGCCGGGTTTGCGACACTGGAGTGCGCACATACCGGGTATGTGCGGGTGCATGGTCTCTGGCCGGTGCAAACTTTTTAGGGTGGATGCTGCGGTGGACTCATCAATGGCATGCAGGTGTGGAATCGCACGGTGTGTGCGCGGCTGCCTCCAAAAAAACAAAACTGGCTCAATTTTTATTATTTTAAAAAATCAACTTCCCCTTCCCCTCCCTCCAGGTCAGCAGGTAATCGAGGAGCAGCGCCGCCGCCTGGCCGAGCTCAAGCAACGGGCGGCGGTGGAGGCGCAGTGCCAGTGGGAGGCGCTGCACGGGTCCCAGTCACACCTGGCCGCCTCCTCTTCCTCCCCCTCGTCGTTCTCCCCGGGCGGCCTGGTCTTGGCCCCCGCCCCCCCGCTGGTGCATCACTCCATCCTGCACCACCAGCCCCCCGCGGCCGGCGAGCGGCCCTACGACACACTGAGCCTAGAGAGCTCGGACAGCATGGACACCAGTATCTCCACGGGCAACAACTCGGCCTGCTCCCCTGACAACATGTCCAGGTGGGGGCGCCACGTGACATTTGAAAATAGTTTTAAGAACACTTTTCTTATATTGCGGATAATGATAGATAGATGGATAGATAGATACTGTATTCATCACCAGAGGGAAATTACACTTCCCTTCATAATAGGCAATAATAATAAAGCAATAGAATAAAATTATAACAGCAATATACACTAAACCTAATATAAACCTACACTACCAAATATATCCAAAAACAATAGCAGAAAAACAAAAAACAAAACAAATAAAATGACAACACAAAATGAAATAAAAAAATGTGGTCATATACAGTACATTAACTCATAAAAATAAACCGGATAGTGAACCAGAAGGAAAGAAAATGGTAATATGCAATAAAACTACTGATAAGCATTAAATATACCCCATAACTTGGATTTGAAAATAAAATAAAAATATAAAAAGTGAATACTTCTATAAAATGTAAAACATTTCTGCCTAGCTAAAAAAAAACAACCTTCGAACAAGAAGATAAGAACATGAGTCCTTTACTGTCGCTGTATAAACATTTAGTTTGTTTAGGCTCACTAGCGCTGATGAAATTTATGAATACTACGTAGTATTGACGAAATTCGGTCGGACTATCTATCATACTTTATGTATAGTTTTTTTGATACTAACAATTGAATCACTCTTCCAACATACCATGACTCCACCATGAATACAATTAATACCATATGACTCGCATGTAAAAGAATACAATGGAAATAGGGATTCAGGGGTCGAGCTGGCCAACCTAAATCGTGACACTCAAGGGAATCGAATGTATTTTCCGCCCCATCTACATTAGACACACCCACACAAATGCAGACAGCTCTCTTATCTTGCCAAGAGCTTAATTCCTCACCCACAGATCTGGAATGGACCGGTTTAGTCGCTGTAGTCTCTCTCTTCCAGCACCCAAATATGAACCACGGCACCGTTAAAGGGGTATTTATGCGGAATATCTCCCTTTCCCCTCCCACGTGCAATTTTCCAGCCACATTCTAAATACGGAAACGAAAAAATGGAAAAATGCGCGCGTGCGTGTGTGTATTTTTGTTTTTTTAAATCCACAGTTTCTATTCATCTACTTTGATGGACTTCTCTGTGTATTGGATCATTGTACTGGATATTTTTCTCTGTACTGGTCAGCTGCGTTAGGAAGCTTTCCATGATGTTTTTGAACCAGTTAGGAGAGCAAATATGGGTTTACCAAAAGCTTTCAATTTAATTACAGTGCTTAACATTTGTTTAGCATTTGCATTTTTAAGACTCTTTTAAGGTTATAATTATTATTTTGTTTTCAAAGTTTCCTGATTCAAGTACTTGGACAAAGCTGTATACAGATGTTCTTGCTCTTGCCATTTTTTTGTTTGCAAAATGACTTTCCCTGTCATGAGCTTTATCGCTCAGTTACTATAGACAGAAGTTTCTGTTTCAACGCTTAGTATAAGCTATCTTTCTTCCATAACTTTAGTCAACAAATAGATAATTTGGATAATGCTCCTCCAAAGTACTTATTTGCTCGCCCAGTGAGGCTCATGGGTTGGTTTTACTGTGCAGTCCAACTATTTTATATATGGAACACCTCAAACCAAGTTTGAAATATGAATGAACCCCTGCTCAATGACCGGCTCGCTTCCACACTCAGCCTTATGCCGCGTTACATTGCGTTTCTCGGCTTCCAGCACCAGCGGAATGGACGCCCTGAAGATCGAGGAGATGGAGAAGATGCTGAAGGAGGCACAGCTGGAGAAGGCCCGGCTCATCGAATCGAGGGTAAGAGACGAGGCCAAGAACAGATCTTCATGATGTGTTGGATTTTCATATCACATTGAGAACATGGGTTACTGCAGTGTTATTAGTATTATTAGTAGGTGTGTCCTGGTTCTCCAAATCCACGATTCGATCTGACTTTCAATTTTAACGTTTCGATTTGATTTTCGATTTCAACATATGTATTTCTTTTCAGCACTGATGGCTATGCCATTGTTAGAGTCTTGATTTGTAAAGAAAACACTTTCTTTCTTAATCAATAAGTAGCTTGGAGTCCAGTCACATTAAATCATAATAACTTATGTATTTTTTTGTAGTGGAAATAAATCTAAACAAAATATTTAATACAATTTCATAGATAAAATAAATTCTATGGAGCCATAGAAGCAGCCGGATGATCCAGCTCACGACACTACTGCAGATGCGTGTCCCTTCTCCGCCCCCCACCACGTCTGTGTCGGCTCTGTTCGTTCTTCTCTAATCTGACTTTTTACCTACCATATCACAGCGTCATATTCCGTTTCAACTTATTATCTTATCTTTCATATCACAACACAAATCATATTCATAATGTGAACTACTCTTATGGAGCGGCACTTCTCACAAGCTGCCGCTACTCTGTTCTGCCCTCTCAAGTGGACATATTGTAAAATATCATAATTTATTGAATCGGAGCGCACTCTTTCTTTAAATTATTAGAAGGCACAAGCTGCGTGCTCCGGCTCCTGCGGCTCGGGTTTGGCCCCCCCACACACACACTTGTGCAGGCAGCTCAGCTGGAAAAGCTCCGCTTCAGTGATAGAGTACATAGTTTATTTTCAGATAATCACCCAACTAACACCGAAATATGGTCATCATGTCGGACAATATTACCCATAAAAATACGGGGAGAATCACGAACCTGCTTGTGATTTCAAAGTTGTATCGATACAACTGCAATAGCACAAGCAGCGCTCCAATTGTCTGTGAAAAACTGGAAATTAAAGGTATAGACAGCCATTCAACTCAGTACAATAACACTGATCAGGCGCACTTTTTCAGTCTTTACGCAATGATATAGCCTTTCACACATCCATTGATTCAAGAGGTTTATTCGTAACATATGTTGATTGATGATATTGAACCTTCACGGCATAAAATAAAACAGTTTTCTCTTTGAAAACAGCCCTCTCAGGTCGACCGCCTCGTCTATTTAAATTATGGACATGCTTGATCCAGTTGATACGGGCGATTCGCCTCCTTTCTAGAAAATGATAAAACAAAAGAATATAATGAAAGAAGGGCCACTTTTAAACCCCAGGCTCGGCGGTTCGGTTGAATAGGTAACAGCAGCAGGCATCGAGGAGGCCCTTCAAAGTGAAGCAACTAAGCCCCCCCCCCAGTTAAACCCATCACAGTCCTGCTGGTTGTAGTGGGAATTATACATATATAATGGAGCCTGATTCATAAATGTTTCATATGCGCAGGAGCGAGAGAGCCTGGTGCGTCGTCAGCTGCTGGAGGAGGAGAGGAGGAGGCGGGAGGAGGCAGAGAGGAGGCTCCAGGATGAGACGTCTCACCGGCAGCAGCTGGTGGAGAAGGAGGTCAAGATGAGGGCCAAGAACTTCTCCCAGGTGGGTGGCAGCCATGACACGCACCTCCAAACCTCGGGAAGTACCCCGTACTTTCAGGAACCTTTCACACCCATAGAAAGTATAGAAAATGAACCAATGGGCCACTATCCCTGCTTTATGGGCTGGCCGTTGGACAATCTGTTCTTTTTTTTTTTTTTTTTTTATTAAAAATTATATCGGCCCCAAGGTGCATCGGCCCACCGGGATAATGCCCGGTATGCCATATTACCAGGCCACCGCTGATCTTTACCCAAGACCACCGGTCTGTTCTGCGAGTGGAGTCCCGTGTGTCCGCAGAGGCTATTGGCTTTTCATTCATAAAAAAACTGCAGTCTCCAGGAGCGTGTGAAATCCGTGCCAGTTTTCAACCAATGTAGTGACATATTGCTCCGTTTTAACATGAAGTCTTGTAATGCCACTGGGGTGGTGAGGAGGGATCATTTCAACATGTAATCCAGAAAAAGAAAAGAAAAACATGTGAATTAGGGAAAATCACTTTCTGTCACAAAACCACATGGGCAACAATGGAGCAACAACGGTGTATTGCAATTGCGATCCTAGCTTTCATTATTATGATTTGGTGTTGTTACCAAATAAGAACAATGGAAACACAAGTGTCAACATCCGTTTTCAACCCACAATTCACGGTATCTTGGTTTGCTTCCTATATTTAGTTCTAAATTAAGTCAGATTACCCTCTCACATGTAACTAGCCAGCCCGTGGTTCACATGGAATCGGACCGAGTCCCGTCTTTTCAGGAGGACCATGGTTCGAGATGTCTGTTCAGAGTTCATATGCGCGTTCTCACCTCTCCAAACGAACCGCACCAACAGAGTAAACTGACCTTTTAATTGAACTCTGGTTCGATTAAAAAAGACCAGGGTAGATGTGAAAGCAACCTTAGATGTCACCAGGAACCAAATATAAACACTGTTTCTGGTTAGATCGTAATGATTTACAAAAAATACATTTTTCTCCATTTCTCCAACACTTATGTGTCAAAATAAAACATTGCAAGTGAAGTCGCATTGCGTTAATATCTGTCGTGTTTGGAATTGAACGTTAGCATTGTAGATATTGTATGGATATTATATCATACAAAACACCATTTTAATCTGGTATCTGACAAATATTGAATCAGTCGTAGAAATGCTAATTCTAAATTTTTTTCTGACTGATAGCTGACTCTCGTTAACCAATCATTAACTGTTATCGGACAATATTAAAATATTAGGGCAATTCTGCTCTTTTTTCTTATTGGACTTATGGACTTCAATTATTATTATAAATATTATTAAAAATAAGG
>NC_137197.1:29057593-29112593 GCF_960531495.2 Zeus faber | reverse complement strand
ACTTACATCTTCTGCTGTGCTTGCTTTGAAAACCTGAAATGTTATTAATTAATTAATAAATTCAATACTACAAAAAAAAAAGTAAAACAAGATTTTCTATTTCTCCTACAAACAAAATGTATACCAAAAGAAATTAAAATCTAGCATCCGAAGAAAAATATTGTAAAGAACAAACATCATTCAGGAGTTTCTCTGATCTTTTTCACACAGCGGTGACTGCCGGTGGGTCCAAATGGCCGTCGGTGGATTTATTTTTTTTGGCGGCTTAGAACTCGTTTGCGTCATCACCTGAGATGTGGAAAAAATATTAGAAATTACTCACACTGATTTCTTTTAAATGTATTTATTTTTATGCTAAAGAGTTTTAAAGAGAGTCTTAAAGCGCAGTACTCACTCTCCGCACAAGGGGAGGAATAGTCGGTGATGGCCTCGTCGCCTGGAAAACAAAACCATTACTCCCATTTCCATTTAAAACATTGATTGTTCAACTTTGTCCAAAAGCAGACAAAAAGGTATTTTAAATAAGTTACACACTACCCAAGTGGTGGAAAAAAAGTATATTTAAGTGTGAAAATACATTTTGTAGACTCAATTAATATACTAAAGTTATGTCAAATTGAGATTTATTTAGGGTGTTAGAAGTTTTACATAAAATATGCTTGCATGTATACATTTTTTTTCTCATGTATTTTTGGTTACTTAAAAATCAGGCCAAAATAACACTTTTAACAAGAATATTAAAGCACAGCTTAAGTCAGGTTAATGTGTCAACATACTTTTTACAAATGTAATATCACTACACTTAATCCGTATTAATGACTTGTATGCCAAAGCTGTACTTACAATTATTACAAAAAAGTAAATAAGAAGTACCAAAAAATACAATACAAATACAAATGGGTACAATAAGCTTACTGGTCTGGTAGTAGTCGTAGACCTTGACCACCGCTGGCTTCAGGTTTCTGACCGGCACCTCCTCCGCCATAGTCCAGCTGTACGTCTTGGTCTCATCCTTTTTCAGCTGCGGACCAGCGGTGTGAGCCAGGGGGAGAAGTCATGAAATGTCAAAAATGTCATAATATTGTAAAGTAGGGTCCTGTTGTGAGGGTGATACCTACGCTGTCTAGGTAGATGTTGACGTATCCCTCCTCCACGTCCACACGCTTCACCGAGCGCTCCGTGTTCAGCTGGAGAGAAAGCGGAAAGTCACTTACTTAAATTTTTATTTATTCAAAATGGCAATGGAGCATTCTCCATTGATGGGAACTTAGACCCTTCTATTTGTGAAAGTGGTCATGTGTGAGCACTTTGCAGGGATTTGGACTTTAATGACTAATGACATTTTCAAGAGATTTCTATGATATTTTTAGAATATTATTCCCAGAATATTTTACTGACTATATTGCGAATCGACCACGACCACATTTACATTGAGATTCTGTCTATAAATCCACCTGACATGTTGAGTGTCAATATGTTTAGTGCAAAATCAACAGCATATACTAAAAAGGAAGGAAAAAAAAAAAACAAGACCATTTAAATACTAGTGTCGAAACAAGACGAATCCATTACATTTTGAAATGATTAAAAATTCACTGACGAATTAAAGAACGTAAAAGAATGACGCTTCACAACACCCACGAGCATGAGGGAGCTCTCGTCCAGGACGAATCCGGAGAGCAGCTTGATGTTGATGATCACCATGTTGGTCTCCGCTCTCCTCCCCTGGTACCTGAGTGACAACACACACACACACACACACACACACACACACACACACACAAACAAACACACACACACACACACACACACACACACACACACAAAGTCAAGATTGTCAAAGCCGCAAAACCTGCCGCAATACGAGATGGGGGCCGAGCGGCAGCCAAGACCTACGGTACCTGACGCCTACAGAGACGAGAAGCTGTGGAGCGGTGCCGTTGCATTTGGCTGCCGTATTGGCGGTGATGTGGAAGGTGGAGAAGTCGGCGGGCGGGGGGATGTTGTAACGCAAGGCAATCTGGAGAAGGTGAGAAGGCAGAAAGTTCAGCAAACTTTCCTTCAGAAAACAACCCCTCCAGGTTGCAGAATGCGCTGGGGGCTTTCCCGTGGCAACCGGAGGATTGGCAACCGCAGGGAGCCGCAGGGGAGCGCGTGCGGGGACCTGACGTGATGCAAGCGCCTGGCGTAGGAGGCTTTTTTTTTGTCTTACCTGCGTGAGCACGCAGCCCTGTCCCCGGGCGCTGACTTTGTATTCCCCGGGGACCTCGGGCAGCTGCTCCTCCTGGTAGAGCAGCCGATTGCTTTGGTCCACCGTGAAATCCTGCCTGAACCCCCCCAGTGATGTCACCACCACCGTGCTGGCGCCGTCCGCTCTGTAGGTGGCGGTGCCGTACTTGGCCAGTGCCTGAAGGGCCACCACCGTGTCCTGGGGGGAGGGGGAGGAGAACAATGGAGGTTTATGAGATGCAGGACCTCATTGACTGTCATTGTGTGTGTGTGTGTGTGTGTGTGTGTGTGTGTGTGTGTGTGTGTGTGTGTGTGTGTGTGTGTGTGTGTGTGTGTGTGTGGGCGTGTGTGTGTGTGCGCGCGTTCCCGACCTGCGTGGAGGCGAAGCCGCCATAGGGGTTCTGCTGCTGCGCGAGCCAGCGGACAATGTCTGAGGAGTAGTCCAGGTGGAAGCCCGGCACGGGGGGTCCGGACAGGAGGGCCAGCAGGACGTAGGCGGTCATCTCCACCTCCAGGGAGTCCAGACGCTTGGCAGAGGCCTCCGCCCTCGCCCAGTGGCGCATGCCACCTGGGAAGGATGGGATGTTTTTTTCTTTTTTTTTTTTTTATATTATTTATAAATTGAGGTTGTACAGAACCCATGTAGTGCCCAGGGTGTCAAAAATATAAAAAGATCAAAAACAAATTTAAAAAACAGCTTTATGCACAGCTTGTGGAGCTAGTTCTCTCAGACAACCTGACGGCGCCACATGCTTCCACGCCCATAACGGGTCGGCCTACTGGGCACACTGCACGACTTTCCAAGTCGTCAGATCGCTGTACAGTTCACACGACACAACTTTCTGTCTTGTATCTCCAAACTACGTTTTTTCACGAAAAACTCACGCAAGAAGCGACACCAGACATCACGTAACACCATCCAAATTTAAATAATAAATAAATAAAAACCCTTGAGAACAAAAGTAAAATAGGTATGTTGTGTATTTCTGGCTGCTGCGCCGTGCACTCCCATCTCTCCTTCTCGACCCCCCCCCCAGTCCCCCCACTCCGTGTCTGCTCTCATTGGCTGTAGCTCGTTGCGTCGCTCCCGACTCAACCAGATATTAAACCTGCTTGATATCTTGCGAGCAGTGGGATCGCGTTATGAACAGTTCACACCACACGCTCGTCAATCATAGGAGCGTGCTATGATTTTCCTCTGATCTGGGGCTTTGCTCGCCCATCTCCAAAAAGCTGTCGACGAGTGGAAAGTCAGCCCAGAATCACCTAGTCTGAACTCGGCATTCAGCAACCAAGCGCTGCCTGCTTTACTGCCTGCTTTGCTGCCTGCTTTGCTGCCTGCTTTGCTGCGCTCCCTCCCCTGCATCCGCCTGTTGGGCTCTACTCTTCTATCCAACGGAAGGATTCAAGCTCATCACTCTTATATTTCTACCTCTTCAGTACACCTAATATTTGCTGTGCACCTCGCCAGGAGTGATGAGCAGTAGAGCCCAGGTGCCAAACACAAATGCAAAATAAATGAAGATACAGAAATTCTTTCTTAAAAACAGGATACATCAGGCAAATGACAGCTTTTCAACATATTCAATAAAGGGATGGATAGTGAGTTAAGTTGTCGATGTCGACGCATGTGTGTGAGCTCAGTTTGTCTCGGACGTAGGCTCTACACGTAGGCTATCGTTGTCAATTTGAATGCGGTAATTATCTCTTCCCATGAGGTTTTTTTAACAAATTAAACAAAATCAGTCTGATCCCACAGCGAGACATTCTATCACTATGAAGGCTCAGCATTTATAGGACTATAAAATACGTTCTTTCAGTCCCTACTCCTAGTCCTACCTTCGATGATGGCCTTCTGGTGCATATAGGTGATGAGCTTGGCCCTGGTCTCCTCGTCCCCAGCCAGGGTGAAGGTGTAGGCGAGCAGGGCGGTGGTGTACATGTTGTCCAGCTGACCCGCCACCGCCAACTTCAGGCAGCGCAGACTGCGCTCCACCTCGGGGGCCTGAGGGCTCACAGTGAGAGCGAACCGGTCATAGGAGCAGATTCCATTCTTTTCTTAGGCTTCTAAGTAGACGATGGGGATTCTCGGACATCTGGGACCTTCTGATTTGATATTACAGCAACGTCTGGCAGCAGATACAATATGAACTGGGATTGTTTTGGTTATACGATTCTGTGCGCATCGTCTCTGTTTTAGGGAAACTTCACTCAGTTACATCATCACAAGCAGTAATTTTCTCACCACAAGGTCGGTATTGATTCGGGTGTCATAAGAGAAAATCCAGATACTACAGATTTCCAATTTTTCAGCTCCTGTACCGAGCTCTGAGTTATTGGCATCTTTTTCAGCCAGAAGTTTCAGTCAACTTTGCTGGAAAATACTTCAGCAAACCATGCTGGAGGTCATCTCAGCTTTGTTGTTTTATTCCCAAACAAGTAATAGCTATAAATACCTATAACTTTAAATAACTATAACTATCTAAATGTCTTTTTATAAGCAATGGAGCGTTTTCATTGCTGTTTGATGATACAGTTACAGGGTCTAATCCGAGCCAGGGCAGTGCATAAAAAATGAAATTGGACATTGATTATTAAAATATGCAAGACATTGACTATTTAAAATGCAAAGGCATTAGCATCTCAAAGTTGAATTAAAAATTCCTATTACTCTCTGGAAAGTTTTGTGAGGGGCGACCAATTTTGGCCCCGCAGGCCCTGTCTATTTTTTGGGGGGAGGGCGGATAGCTCTTTAATTTATGGATCTTTTCTTTAAAAGGTGTCTCTGTCTTAAAAAAAAATAAAATAAAAAAAATGACGTCTGTATAATTTTGGGTGAACTCAATGAGGACAGGGAGAGATGGTACAGAACTCACAGTAGCGTTGCCGTCCAGCTCCAGCAGAGCAGCAGTGATGTAGGCCGTCAGGGACACGTCGTCGCTGACCCCTCCCTAGGGAGCAGACAAGATTGTATTAAAAACTTCAAATAAATAAACCAACAGGGGGGCAAAGTCGTACTTCTTTCACAAGATAAACATTATGAGGAAAAACACACAAATACCTCAGTATGAAAGGTGCTGTTATAGTTGCTGTAAGCAAGCCGTGCCATGGCACGCACACTACCAGAGAGCACGAGCATATACCCGCAATAGCCACAACATTAAAACCACTGACAGGTGAAGGGAATACCATCGATCATCTTGTGACAATGGCACCTGTCAAGGGGTTGGATATATTAGGCAGCAAGTGAACAGTCAGTTCTTGAAGTTGAGCAAGCGGATCTGAGCGACTTTGACAAGGGCCAAATTGTGATGGCTAGATGACTGGGTCAGAGCATCTGACCAAAGCAAAACTACAGGTCTTGTGGGGTGTTCCCGGTATGCAGTGGTTAGTACCTACCAAAAGTGGTCCAAGGAAGAACAACCTGTGAACTGGCGACAGGGTCATGGGCGCCCATGGGCTCATTGATGTATGTGGGGCGCGAAGTCTAGCCCACAGAAAAGCTACTGTTGCACAAATTACTGAAAAGGTTAATGCTGCTTTGATAGAAATATGTCAGAACACACAATGCATCACATCTTGCTGCACTCTACACTTATTTCCAGAGTGTCCATGCTGACCCCTGTCCACAGCCGAAAGCACCTACAATGGGCACATGAGCATCAGAACTGGACCATGGAGCAATGGAAGAAGATGGCCTGGTCTAATGCATCACGATTTCTCCTACATTATGTGGATGGTCGGGGTTATGGTCCGATTCGATCAAGCATCTGTGGGATGTGCTGGATCAACAAGCCTGATCCATGGGGGCCCCACCTCACAACTTACAGGACTTAAAGGATCTGCTGCTAACGGCTTGATGCCAGATACCACAGGACACCTTCAGAGGTCTTGTGGAGTCCATGTCTCCATGGGTCAGAGCTGTTTTGGCAGCACGAGGGGGAGCCACACAATATAAGTGGTTATTAGTGGTGGTTTTAATGTGTCTGGCTGATTGGTGTGTGTATATATGTGACCCACCACAGTAAAACCTGATTTGTCCCACATTTCTAAAATCGCCAGGAGCCACCAAATAAGTTGAAAGTCGAAGGAAAATTACATTTTTCAAGACTTGTGTTCCTTTGTGGGGGTTTTTTTACCTCTCAACGTATTTTCAAAGCTGAGTTTGATCTATATATAGTAGATAAATGTTAAACTGTCGATGTAAATATTCCCATTGGATTACATTGGGAAACACAGTACACTTACCGAGACGCTGAACAGTGCGAACGCCGATCGATTGTTTCCTTTAAAGTGACCGTTCAGGTGAAGATCATTCCTCCATATTCCATGGGTTGTGAAGTCACAATGTGAAACCGTTTGATAGAGTTCAAACTTTATATCTTTCTAGTTTTACACACACACCTGGATACATTGTTGTGTAGGTGGCGTAAGCCGCAAACAAGAAAAGCTGACGTCACTTCCGTAAACAGATGGTTAAAGCCTTCGGTTTCACTTGTCTGTGAAAACTTTAATCTCCGTGTTGTTATAGATTACAAGAAGCGGGTGGCGGAAAATCTAAATCATATCGTGGACCTTAATCTGACCAGTGTGATAGATCCAAGTCAGTGTAAGCAGCGCAATACTGGACTTCATTTTTTACGATGATAATCAGTTCTCCGACAGTGACGCCAAGAACGAGAGCGATACTGAATCTGATACCGGCGTTATGGAGAACATTTCGAACAGCGGATTTCAACCTGAATGTGACGATGAAACAGAATATTTTGAAGAACCACCGGAGGAGACCGACGACACGCCCGTTGTTGTAACAACGGAATAAGTTTCTACGAGGAGCGATTTCTATAGCACGAGGAAATACGATTGGAGAGGGAGGTCTACAACTCCATGATCAAGGTCTCCAAGAACATCTGTGAGCCCCTCAACCTCTCTTTGGGTGGCGGTGTTCAACTTGCGAGCAACCACATCAAGATGCATTACAGTTTTGACTTTGCTCAACAGGAAAGAAGTGATGTCAACTTTGGCTATTCGTCGTGGAGAGAGTTACATGAAAGGGGTTGACAAAAGACGACAGGAGAAATTAAATATGGGTTGGTCAACTATTAACATTCCAAGGCGATTTGACTACTTAGCATACGCACATTTATATATTAAAAGATGCACCGAGGTTGATATACAAAGACTAATATTATTGACAGACTGTACATTCTGTGTACATTTTGTGTTGTACACACTTTGAAACTCCTAAATAATTCCACTTTTATAAAACTTGTCTATTCTTACTGTTAAATAAAAGCTTTTTTAAAAACAAATATGTGTGTCGATGATGCTGTTCAACATTCCCTATAAACACAAGAACAATGCAGAGATTGTCCCTTTCAGCAGGGTGTCAAGTGGCCATGTGGCAAGTAGCCATGTGGCATTGTTGGTCCTCCGAACCATTTGCGTTTTGGGAGCTGGTTGAATGAAGCCAAGTGTTGGAAAACTTTGAAGGTGATTATCTCAGAAGCACAGTTTGCACACACACACACACACACAAACACAGACACACACACACACACACACACACACACACACACACACACACACACACACACACACACACACACACACACACACACACACACACACACACACACACACACACACACACACACACACAAAGTAAAAGGAGCTGTAAAAAAGGAGTTTACAGCTCTGTGCAATACTCTATTTTGATTGGTCAATAGGGATAAGTTATTTCTGAATAATGACTGCTGATCCTTTAATAATGACCATGGGCAACCACTCATCCATCTGATTTCACATCCCTTGTATCACTCCCCGTGCATGCCAATGCTAATGCTAACACTCGCTAGCGGCGACAACTTGTGACACTACATAGAAACTACAGTGGTACCTTGATTTATGAGCCCACTAACATACGAGTTTTCTGAGTAACGAGCCGTTCGTTCCGTCGATTTTTTGTATTGATTTTGCGGGCAAAAACTTGAGTTACGAGGAGCGAGCTTCAGGTACGCCGCCGCTGGTGGGCGTCGCGAGCTAATGCGGCCAGCATCCCGCGTCTCACTCCTTCACTTCACATGGTTACCTGAGCGTGGAAGCATCTCTATTGTGTTGTGTGCTCGCGATTTGTGCTTTTTGTGCATTTATTTTACCAATTTTTTTTCGAACCATGGGTCTGACAAAAGTAAGTGCTGAGAAGAAGAAGCGGGTGATGTCAATTGACTTAAAGTGCAAAATAATAGAAAAACATGAGCGAGGTGTGAGTGTGATGGAATTGGCGAGGCAGTACAAGCGTAGTACTTCTACGATATGTACCATACTGAAGCAGAAGGAGACGATAAAGGGTATTACTCCAGCCAAGGGCATTAAAATAATGTCTAAGCTGCGGAGAATCTGCTGTTGGTGTGGTTGACGGAGAAGCAGCTCGCAAGAGATAGTGTGACGGAGGGTATCATCTGTGATAAGGCAGAGAAGAGAAGAGAAGAGAGATCTACACATTCTCTTTTATTGTGTTTTATTATGTTTTTATACAATATTTTATACAATATAAACCCTCACCCTAACCCTAACCCTAACCCTAAACCCTAACCCTAACCCTTATTTAAATACGTAACAAAAAAAATTGGGGTGGTTTTTTGGGGGCTGGGGCTGGCATTTCAATGAATTTCAATGGGGAAAATTGATTTGCTATACGAGCAGATTGAATTACGAGCTCTGTCACGGAACAAATTAAACTCGTAAGTCAAGGTACCACTGTACAATGGAAGACATGTTCGATTTCACATTAATAAGAGTAAACAGGCCAGTCATACAGTATGTAGGAAGAAGTTGTTTTTTTTTGTAGGGTGAATAGTTTGCTACTTTGTTACGGTGTGAGCCACTTTATGTGGACTAATATTCTTAACGGAAGCCCTTGAACTAGCGACAGTGTACTAGCAATAAAATTCCATCTCAAGTTATTCATGTGATAAGCAGGATATTGTGCAGCCTGCAGGTCATTATTGCAAAGACCCCTGACCCTGCTGGGGTTATTTAGTGATAACGACTGGCTGTCTGCACGTTGTCCCTTATATGTACTACAGATATTGTTCAATATGTAGTACTGTTTACTGTAAAGTTCAATTTACTTAATCGACTAAACCTTTGGTCACGTTTGCTCAACTTGGATGGCAATGCATAATATTACAGTATCCCTCCCGCATTTGGTTCATTTTAGAAAAAACGCTTGCCACAAATTTTGCATGGCAACTAGCCATGTGGTATTGTTTGTCCTCCTAACCATTTGCATTCTGGGAGCTGGCTGAATGAAGCCAAGTGTTGAGAAACTTTGAAGGTGATTATCTCAGAAGCACAGTTTGCACACACACACACACACACACACACACACACACACACACACACACACACACACACACACACACACACACACACACACACACACACACACACACACACACACACACACACACAAAATAAAAGGAGCCGTAAAAAAGGAGTTTACAGCTCTTTGCAATACTCTATTTTGATTGGTCAATAGGGATAAGTTATTTCTGAATAATGACTGCTGATCCTTTAATAATGACCATGGGCAACCACTCATCCATCTGATTTCACATCCCTTGTATCAGTCCCTGTACATGCCAATGCTAATGCTTACACTCGCTAGCGGCGACAACTTGTGACACTTCATAGAAACTACAGTGGATGGCAATGCATAATATTATCCCTCCAGCATTTGGTTAATTTTAGAAAAAACGCTTGCCACAAATTTTGCAAAAACAAAACAAAAAAAAAACAACAACAAACAAAACGACCCTCTTGCCAGAGCGGAAACTGCGCTGGTAAGGGTGTTACTTTCATTTGCTACTGCTATTATTAGCCAAAAGGCTTCATGCAATTTATACGGCAGCAAGGACGAGCCCCGCGGACATTAGCAGAGCATTCCCAGAGACGCGTAGCTGTCGGGGCCCATCGAGAATTAAACAGATGCCGGAGAGAGAGTACCTTGCAATGAATTATGTGTTGAAAAAGTGTGTGTGCGTGTGTGTGTGTGTGGACACGTATTCTGTGGTCTTCCATTTCGTCTCCATTACCATTTTATATTTTATTTTACCTTCATGCCGTTGTGGAAGAGTTTCCCTACGGAGTTGATGCAGCCGTCGCTCCGCTGGTGACTGCCCAGCCACTTCCGGGCCTCCGCGATGTGCCCGGGGTCCACAAAGATGTACGGCCTCGCCCCACCAAATGACTTCATGACGAATGAGGTCAGCCTGAGCAACAACCACGTATGTTAAAAAACTTTTTTTTTTAAATTAGAATTGGGGTTTTTTTAAGGACATGACTAATGATGTTGGCAACCCCTGTGAGTTCCCTGCCTCAGGACAGTTACATAAGTGGCCTGTTAGTGAAGGGCCCCCGCCCGCCTCGGACCCGGGCCAGAACAGAACAGCCGCAGAACAACAACAACATGACCTCATGCTTCGCAGCATCTAGAGCGATCTAGAGCACAGAGCTATGTGAGGGAGTAGTGGGGGGTGATTTTAAGTCCAGAAGGGGTTCCATGATACATTCCTAAAGTAATCTAAATGAAGGCTCTACTGGAAAGATGAAACACTTACCATCGGTACCCATTCCTCCCTTTTTACTATTCTCCACATATTGTTATTGTCATCTTAATTGTTGTTGTATTTGCACTTATTTCATTATTTATTTTGTTATTAAATAGAAGTTGTCCACCTTTGTCTTGTCATCGTCAAGATGTAGGTTTTAATTAAACATTTAACCTTTAACCTTTATATATATATATATATATATATATATATATATATATAAAATACATTAAAAATAAATATATATATATTTATATATATATGAAAAAAAAAAAGATATTTATTTATTTTTAATTTTTCTATTTATTTTCTTCAAAATAAAATATGTAAACGTGTGTTCACATTATTATGGTGTTATTGTATTCGATTTTTCCTGTTGACCGAATAAATACATCTATAAAATAAATTATATGAATGTATTTTAGTTGTAGGCTGGCAAGGTTTCTAATTAGGAGCTTAAAAAATATGTTTTCAAAAAGCCATATTATTAAATAAACCAATAATCTTTCATTTGCGAGTCTTCGTAAGCAGTCTTGAATATATATTATCATACAAAGGGTTACCAGCGTTATAACAACACAAGCTTCACACACACAAAGGAGAATTCTGTCACTCGTTTGGTCTAATGGGATTTGTGCTCACCAGGTGTTGCCGGAGTTGTCGCTCTTACCAAAAGCGCTGTAAGAGCCATCATCGTGCTTGTAGTTAAGCTCCCTCTGGTATCCTACAAGGAAGATGATGTTTAATATATATAATTTAAAAAAAGCAGTTCCAATACAACACATTCAAAGACAATAGTTTTATTTTTCGTCACCATTTCATTGGCCACTAGCACACGGCTCTGTGAAAAACTTGATTCTGATTGGTCAACAGCACCAATCAGCAGTAACTTCACAACACCAGCTCGTGGTGGCCCGACATAGAAACTACAATGAAAGACTTGAAGAGAGAATGTAGACATGCCCAATTTCCAATTAATAACAGTCAATAGGTTCCTCATATGTAGGACAAAGGTTTTTCTGTAGGGCTAATAGTTCACCACGTCATTGGAGTACATTGATGTGGACTATTTTTCTTAGTGGTCGCCATGTTCAGCCTACTAGTTATAAAAGTAAGCATACTGGTTATAAAATCAATATTCTGTCCCCATAATGTACATACTGTTATACCGTCAACATGCAGAATATCATGATATTATATTTTAGCCACATCAAACTTTCGTCAAAGGCGTATTTTTGTGGTTTTAAGACGCACCGCTCTCCAGGAAGCGCGTGGCCCGGTCCTGGATGTCCTGGGTGAGCTGGCCGGTGCTGCTCAAGTAGTTGAGGATGTAAATGTTAGGTGCGAAAAGGACCATGTTCTGCTCCCCGCAGCCGTACGGCATGGCCAGAAGCTTGTCCAGATTCTTCATGGCCCGGCCCATCAGGTCGCCTGGAAGAGCGGGAAAAGGGAGTGGTATCGTGTAACAAGGCACACAGATCGTCAGCGTATCACTATAACCCAAGAGAGGAACAGCCGATTTCCCACCCATTCCGAGTCAAAGGGGGTCTCTACCGGAATAATTTCTGCCATTTCCCTGTGTGTGCAGAGTTGAGATTGGTCACACCCTCTCCTAAGGATTGTCAAATACTGAGGATAACAAGAGTGAATTAACAGCGGCACTGACCCAGTACGGAGACGAAGGCTTTGGCAGACCCCGCCACAAACATCTCGGGGAGCAGGAGAGAAATGCTCTTCTCCACTGGGCCCTCTGGGGAAGAAGACAAAGAGAGACGACAGCACTCAGCCAAATTCCTTCACCACCGATAATCACCATTAGTTTTCCATGTCAGGCGTGGCGATCGAAGATGCAGAGGATTACCATGACCCTCCGTCGCACTCTGATGAGGTTATCTCTAATCTGGCAGAAACGACCGCGCCCTTCAGCCGTGACGTCTCGCAGACGCTCAATTAGTCCTAGATCAATCGCCCCCTCATCACTGGACAGCCTCAACCCGAAACTCTAACCCCACCACCCCCACCCCCCTGAGGACTGCTGAAGAAGACTTGTCTGACCCCAGATGCTGACCTGTGGGGCAGAGCAGGGCGTTGTGGCTGACCGCCTCCGGGCTTCCTTCGGCCTGGAGAAGACAAGGCGACAAGTCAATTGTGGAGAGTTGAGAGTAGGAACTTTGAACGTTGGCACTATGAATAGTAAAGAGAGAGAGCTGGCTGACATGATGGAGAGAAAAAAGGTAGGGGGTGGAAGGGGAGTAAGGCCAGGAGGAAGGGGAGTAAGGCCAGGAGTATCGGAGCCGGGTACAAACTGTTCTACCATGGAGTGGATGTCAGGAGAAATGGGGAAGGGATAGTCTTGAAGGAAGAATATGTCAAGAGTGTTTTGGAGGTGACGAGAGTGTCGGAGTGATGAGCATGAAGCTGGAAATTGTTTGGGTGATAATGAATGTGGTCAGTTCATATGCTCCCCAAGTTGGGTGTGAGATGGAAGAGAAAGAAGTGTTCTTTAGTGAGTTGGATGTAGTGGTGGAGAGCATCCCCAAGGGAGAGAGGGAGAGTGGTCGTTGGAGCAGATCTCAATGGGCATGTTAGAGAAGGCATCAGAGACATAGGTGACGAGAAGGTGATGGGTAGGTATGGTGTCAAGGAGAGGAATGTGGAAGGACAGATGGTTGTGGACTTTGCCAAAAGAATGGAATTGGCTGTTGTGAATACATATTTCAAGAGGAGGGAGGAACACAGGGTGATATACAAGAGTGGAGGAAGGTGCACACAGGTGGACTACATCTTATGCAGGAGGTGCAATCTGAAAGAGATTAGTGACTGCAAAGTGGTGGTAGGGGAGTGTGTTGCCAGGCAGCATCGGATGAAGAAGAGAGTGAAAGAAGAGCCAAAGATAAAATGTTGGAAGTTGAAAAAGGAGGAGTGTTGCATGCAATTTATGGAAGAGGTAAGGCAGGCAATAGGTGAGAATGAATGGTTACCAGATAACTGGGAAACAACTGCAGGGTCAACTGGTGAGGGAGACGGCCAAGAAGGTACTCGGTGTATCATGCGGGAAGAGGAAGGAAGACAAGGACTCTTGGTGGTGGAATGAGAAAGTACAGGAGAGCATAGTGCAGAAGAGGTTGGCAAGTAAGAAATGGGATAGTCAGAGAGATGAAGAAAGTAGACAGGAGTACAAGCTGATGCGTGGAAAGGTGAACAGAGAAGTGGCAAAGGCCAAGGAAAAGACATACAACGAGTGGTATGACAGGTTGGACAGTAAAGAAGGAGAAAAGGACTTGTTTGCCAAGACAAAGTGACCAAGCTGGGAATGGTGTACAGCAGGTTAGGGTGATGAAGGATAATGATGGGAATGTGCTGACTAGTGAGGAGAGTGTGTTGAGAAGGTGGAAGGAGTACTTTGAGGAGTTGATGAATGAAGAAAATGAGAGGGAGAGAAGAGTGGATGATGTGGGGATAGTGGATCAAGAAGTGCAGCAAATTAGCAAGGATGAGGTGAGACCAGCATTAAAGAAGATGAAGAGTGGAAAGGCAGTTGGCCCAGATGACATACCTGGGGAAGCATGGAAATGTTTAGGTGAGATGGCAGATGGAAGTGTACTGGTACCCATCTTCAAGAATAAAGGAGACATACAGAGCTGTAGTAACTACAGGGGAATAAAGTTGATCAGCCACAGCATGAAGCTATGGGAAAGGGTAGTGGAGGCTATGTTAAGAGGAGAGGTGGGGATCAGCGAGCAGCAGTATGGTTTCATGCCAGGAAAGAGTACTACTGATGCAATGTTTGCTATAAGAATGCTAAAGGAAAAGTACAGGGAAGGCCAAAGGGAGTTGCACTGCGTCTTTGTGGATTTAGAGAAAGCATATGACAGTATGCTTCTGAGAGAGGAAGTGTGGTATTGCATGAGGAAGTCAGGGGTGGCAGAGAAGTATGTGAGAGTGGTACAGGGTATGTATGAGGGCAGTCAGTCAGTAGTAAGGTGTGCAGTAGGCGTGAAAAAGGCATTCAAAGTGGAGATGGGATTGCATCAAGGATCAGCTCTGAGCCCTCTCTTGTTTGCAATGGTGATGGACAGGTTAACAGATGAAATCAGGCAGGAGTCTCCGTGGACTATGATGTTCACAGATGACATTGTGATCTGTAGCGAGAGTAGGGAGCAGGTTGAGGAGAGCCTGGAGAGCTGGAGGCATGCATTAGAGAGAAGAGGAATGAAAGTCAGCAGGAGTAAAACAGAATACATGTGCCTGAATGGGAGGGAGGGCGGCGAAAAGCTGAGAATGCAAGGAGTGGAGGTGGAGAAGGCGGATGAGTTCAAGTACTTGGGGTCGACCATCCAAAGCAGCAGAGAGTAGGGGATAGAGGTGAAGAAAAGAGTACAGGAAGGGTGGAGTGGGTGGAGAAGAGCGTCTGGAGTGATCTGTGACAGAAGGGTTCCAGCAAGAGTGAAGAGGAAGGTCTACAGGACGGTAGTGAGACCAGCTATGTTGTACAGTTTAGAGGCGGTGGCGCTGACAAAAAGGCAGGTGGCTGAACTGGAGGTGGCAGAGTTGAGGATGTTGAGATTTTCATTGGGAGTGACAAGGATGGACAGGATTAAGAATGAATACATTAGAGGGACAGCTCAGGTTGGACAGTTTGGTGGAAAAGTGAGAGAGGCGAGATTGGGATGGTTTGGACACATGTGTAGGAGAGATGAGAGTTACATTGGGAAAAGGATGCTGAGGATGGAGCTGCCAGGCAAGAGGAAAAGAGGAAGGCCAAAGAGAAGGTTTGTGGATGTGGTGAGGGAGGACATGCAGGCGGTTGGTGTAAGGAAGGAAGATGCGCAGAACAGAAGGTATTGGAGGCAGATGATCCGCTGTGGCGACCCCTAACGGGAACAGCCGAAAGAAGTTAAGCCGAAAGTTATTTACACCATAGCTGTCTCGTAACTAGGCTGATCACATCGTATGCGAGCTACTACGGCTAACTGTATGCAGCATACAAATTCATCTCATTATAATATATCCCTTAAAGTGCATCATCTGGTAAAGTTATTGACATGTTAACCAACTAAAAATGGACCGATTGCAATTTCTTGGCCACTTCAGATTTCTGACCTGCAGATTCAGATTTCCGATCTGCTGTACGTCGATGAAAAATACATCCCATGATCTGATCACGCTCACATGATTGTACAGCTGAACAAAAGGACTACACTGCAATTTTCCGTTACCACAATAGTGAGTGAATTGCTGATTTTGACAGTGTTTATTATTGTTCATTATTCACTGTGGAACAATAATAGAACATGGAACGGTCACTGAGTTCTAATAAAAAAGGATATGTGACTGCCACCAAGCTTCAGTATAATTCAAACTGTAACTCTCACTGAGTTTTAGGACTCAACATACCTGTATAACTAACATGGAAATGTCCAGTTAAAACTTCAAAAGAAAGTCTCTTTCACTTTAAGTGCAAATATACATTTATATTATATTGATATGGTACCATTCCAAAATAAATTGCAATCAAAAAATAATAATAATAAAATAAAATAAATGGCTGACTCCTCAATTTCATTCACTGGAAGTCCTCCTTCCCTCACCGTGCATGAAACCAACTCAATGAAATCGAACGACTCGTTTTACTGAGTGACTCATCAAAAAAACCGAGTCTCAACAAAGAGTCAAACCTTTCACCATGAGTGGTGCTCCGCTGTGACAGCGGTAGAAACGCAGTCTGCACAATGTTACAATATTGTTGGGCGATCAATAAATAGTTGATCTAATCAGCCGACATTTTATATATTTTTAAGCAATTTTACGAGTACAGTAGATGAGCACAGTTTAGGGTGTGTGTTCCGGCACAGAATCGGAAAATATATATGCTGATCGGCCGGTGAAAACCAACCAATTCCAGGCACCGGCCGATCGTTTGGTGCATCTCACGTTTTATATGTTAACATTAGTCACATTTTTGTGCTTTATTATAACTCTCCCACTTCCCGTTTTACCTCAGCAGTGCAACGTTACACCTGGGAGGATAATAAAGTACCGCTGCGTATCAGTGGATGTTGAGTAAGAGGAGAGGGATCTGGTCAAATCCCATGTATGTAGTTTAAATACCCACTACATGTACGCTATTGCTTTGTATTGATTGATTTCCATCATTAAATTAAAATTATATATATATATATATATATATATTTATATATATATATATACACACACACAGTATATATATATATATACACACACACACACATATATACACAGTATATATATATATACATATATATATATATATATATATATATATATATATATATATATATATATATATATAATATTTATTTTTTGCATAGTTTCAGCTGGCATTTCGTACCATCTACCATCATTGATTTTGACTAAGAATTGCGTAGTTGGAACACAAAATGCGTGCAGGTTGGCAGATCTGGAAATATATATCCCCTGAACCATTTTTAGGAAAGTATTGTAGCAGACAAAACACACAGTTGAGGTAAAAGATTAAACTTGAGAAATTGAACACAAAGTTTCTTATGTTTGTGTAGCCTTTATCTTTAACATGGCTTTGGTGGATACCATGCGCCTTATTAACCCTACAATAGGTAACTTCACCGAAACCATAAAGAATCTGGTGTGTGTGTGTGTGTGTGTGTGTGTGTGTGTGTGTGTGTGTGTGTGTGTGTCTGTGCGTGTGCGTGTCAAGTGCGTGTGCGTGTCAAGTGCGTGTGCGTGTGTGCGTGTTCTCCACCTCCACGAGCAGGTCGCGGACCACCGTGTCGATACGACCCTTCTCGGGGATGGTGGCCACCTCGTTGCCACACAGCTCCTCGGTCTTCAGGGCCTCTGCTGTGACCTTCAGGCTCACCACACCTACACACACACACACACACACACACACACACACACACGCAGAAATTAGCGAGGCATATCGATGAATTATTCCCCCCTTTCACTCCGTTTGTGTACTCAGAAACAACAGCGCACCCCACCCCCCAGAGAGAGAAAACAAACCAAAACGCAGCCTCATCCGTCTTCCTCATTCTATCTGTCTTCTCTCTGCTTCCATGTCATCCTCACTCATTAAGATCCATTTTCACTTCCCTTTTCACCCCCCCCCCTCCCTCCCTCCCTCCCCTCCTCCCCTCCGCATTCACAATCATTCTTTAAAAAGGTGACAGGCACAAATCACCCATCCCCTCCCCCACCCTCCCCCATCCTCCCCCACCCCCGCACCCAGGGGAGAAGGTTTCCAACCGTTTCGTCAGAGCAGACTACCTGACTTGTTAGTACAAGTGATTGTTAGCAGGATTTTTTTTCCACCAGTGGGGTGGGGCGGTATGATGGCAACCAGACAATCATCAGAGCCTGTCTTCTGCCGTCCTCCATTGATGCAGACTGACAGATATCTTTAAGGGGGTTTTTTTATAAGGGGGGGAGGTGTTCTCCCCTCTAGGATGGGCAGAAGCAATGTCTCTCTCTCTCTCCTGGTTTCCATGTATTGCCATTTTCTTTTTTCATATTTCTATTGTATTGCTTTTTAGCTTTATTCTTATTTTGCCTGTTGTGTTGATGTGAGCTGCTGGGATGTTTCAGTTAACCTTCGGGGATGAATACAGTATCTATCTATCTTGTCGGGCCCGGCACAACGAGGCGGCTTTGCCCCCTCAGTTGTATTTTCTGCCCCCTAGTTTAAGTTTTATAAACCCAATAGAAAAAATAGCAAAAACAACAACAATTTTGGCCGAGATACAAGTGGCATAGAGACAACAGTAATGAAACCTGATTTGTTATCTGATCCAGTCTCTTTTCCCACTGCACAAACAGCATTCATTCTGTTGACCGCAGCGCTGATGGCTGACACCAATAAAGACTCGTTTCATCATCATCATCAGGTCTCTTGCTCGGCGACGGGGGCGATGCCATGCGTAGAGCCAATCAGTTTCACCAATCTTCTCCATTTGGTGTAGGTCCCTGGTGACGGCATCAATCCATCGGGTGCGGGGGGCACCGCAGGGGCGTTTCCAGCCGGCAGCTTTAGGTTGGAAGTGGAGGATAGCGTGAGTAGGGTGTTCCGAGGGGAGCCTTTTGAAATGGCCATACCAAGTGGAAGTGGAGGATAGCGTGAGTAGGGTGTTCTGAGGGGAGCCTTTTGAAATGGCCATACCAAGTGGAAGTGGAGGATAGCGTGAGTAGGGTGTTCTGAGGGGAGCCTTTTGAAATGGCCATACCAGCGCATCCGATGCTGTGCTGCCAGGTGGGACGCAGGGGGCTGTTGGGTGAATTCCCGCAGCATGATGTTGGAAACCCTATCTTGCCATTTTATCCCCTCTATTGAGCGCAGTGCTCTGGTGTCAAAGCATCGATTCTGGCAACCAGGGTCTTGTTGAGAGGCCAGGTTTCTGCTCCGTAGAGGAGGATGGAGAGGAGTGAGGTGTTATAAATTCTTAGTTTGGTCGCTCTTGATATGGAGTGGTGTCTCCACAGCGGCTTCCAAAGTGTTTTCATGGCACTGACTGCCAGGGCACGTCTCCGGTTTATTTCAGGTGAAATGTTGCCATCGTTGGTGATGATGGACCAGAGGTAGGTGAAGGAGGTCACAAACTCAACCTCCTCTCCAATAATATGCAGCGGAGGGGGGGCGGCACCTCCAATGTGCATTCATTTTGTTTTGGGCCAGCTGACCTTCAGACCCAGTTTGTTGGCTTCCTCTTGGTAGGTTTCCAAGGCTTCTTTTAACTGGTCAAGAGTGGAGCAGAATGGTGTGGTGTCGTCCGCGTATTCCAGATCTGTGAGGGTGTAACTGCCTAGTTTAACCCCAGGAATACCTGCACATATCCGTTCCATCAGGTGGTCGATGATGCAGTTAAAAAGGTCTGGTGCAGCTACGCATCCCTGCCTTACTCCGCTGTTGATTGGGAACCAGGTAGAGTTTGTGCCATTGACACGCACACAGCTTTCGGCATCGGTGTAGAGCTTTTGGAAGAGAGAGGTAAACTTTCTTGGAGCTCCAAGGATGGTGAGGATCTTCCAGAGGGAGGAGTGGTCCACTGTGTCAAAAGCTGCCTTAAGATCAAGAAAGGCAATGTAGAGGTGTCTATTTTGGCGGAACTCGTGTACCTTCTCAATGATGAGGCGAAGGGAAGAGATCTGGTCAGTTGTGGAGCAGTTTGGCATGAAGGCCGCCTGTTGGGGGCGTCTTTCGCTTCTAATGGCCGGAAGGGCCCAGGTGAGAAGTATGCGGGTGAAGATCTTGCCTAGGATAGACAGGAGTGTGATGCCTCTGTGGTTGCTGCAGACCATTTTATCACCCTTGTGTTTCCAGAAGGGGAGGATGATAGCCCTGGTCCAGTCTTCCGGGGGGTGCTTAGTTATCCAGATATGATTGATGATTTCGGTGAGCCAGTCAATGGTGTTGTCACCGCCCAATTTCATAATTTCAGCTGTGATGTTGCAAATACCAGGGGTTCTGTTGTTTCTCAAGTTTGGTCAGAGCTTGCACGACCTCTACTTTGGTGACGGGGTCTATGCTGCAGTTGTCATTTGCGCTGGCATTTTCAGATGAAATGGTGAGAGTGGGGTCAGTTTGGGGTGCAGGGTGATGCAGAAGGTCACTGAAGTGCTCCTTCCAGCGGCTGATGCATTCATCCTCGGAGTTCAGTATGATACCCTGTGCGTCCTTTACCTGGACTGCCTTCTGTTGGGGGCCTGATTTCACTCGCCTCAGGGTTCGATACACTTGGGTGAAGTTGTTATTTTCGGCGGAAGACTCCAGGCATTCTGCTTCTCCTTGCCAGAATCGCTCCCTCTCTTCTCGTGTTGCGTATGCAATTTAGGCGACGGTATTCAGTCATGTCGCCGGTAAGACGTGCTGCTCTACGGAGCTCTATGATTTCTGGCATTGTTGGTGTTATCCAGGGGCGCCTAAGTGTATGGTGAGGGCGTCGGATGGAGTCAGCAGCTGCCTGGTTACTTGTGGAGACGAAAAGGTTCCAGTTGGTGAGTTCTTCTTTGGCCAGGGCATTATACCGGTTGGAGATGGAGCGGGTAAACACTGAGGTGATGGTTGGCTCCTGGAGATGAGAGGATCTCAGTCGAGGTGGTGCCCGTGATGATGGAACATCCTTTAACTTCGGTCTAAACTGGGCAACCAATAATCGGCTCCATGATACACACGGCAGTTGGTAACACTGGATTTCCAGCGACTGGAGATGATGATGTGATCTAAAGCCTTGCGGGTTTTGCCATCATTGCTTTACCATGTCCATTTGTGTATGTTCTTCCTGGGGAACCACGTGTCTACAATAGATAGGGCCCCAGCACTGCATAGATGCTGGAGGCGGTCACGGTTGTTGTTGGTGATGGGATCTGGAGATTCTGGACCAATGATGTTTTTGGTCTGCGAGTCCCGTGAAGCAGAGGAGACGGTGGCGTTGAAGTCTTCTAGCACAATAGTGATGTCATGAGGGGGTATCTGCTGGATGACCAGATGTAGTTGATGAAAGAAAGCGTTCTTTGCCAGGTCGTCTGCGACCTCTGTTGGTGCATAGGCAACAGTGACTGTAAACTTGCCGTGTTGGTGGTGGAAACAGGCGGTTAGCAGCCGTTCGCTGACTGGGGTCCATCCTATAAGAGATTTCCTATCATGGCATGGCATTGCTAGGGCGACACCATATAGCCCTCTGTTGTCATTTGGCCGCTCCAGATGTAGCTGTGGTCTCCCTCTTTCATCTCACCGCTATCGCGCCAGTGTGATTAGCAGAGTCCCGCGATGGAGATGTTGTAACGAGACAGTTCACGAGACAGATGAGTAGCGTGTCCAGTTGCACATTCCATGTAGCTACACGGAAGGGATGTCGGAGATTGATTGTTCGTGAGTCAGGGGCGTGCAAGGGTCGAAACTGCTATCAGCTGGCTATCTGGCAGTGGGTTAACAACCTACTCCAGAGAACCTCTCCTGGTTACGAAACCAATCAGAAATAGCCGGACTGCCCTTGGTAGAACTCGTTTGGACTTCACAAATGAGGACATGTTCAGAAAACGTATATCATGAACATTCATATTTTAAGTTGATAAATCCACTAGTCTTCTGGACTTTCTCTTCTCTTTTTTCCTACCAGCGAAATAAATTCTGGAATATGCAACCCATTAAAACACTAGTGGTGCCGTGTTATTCTCTTGCAGTGATCATAAAAAATAATGTCGGGAAAGGAGTTATTGTCTTCTTTATCCCCACAAAAACCACACAGAGGTGCCAGCTTAACTATGTCTATTATTTGGGTTTATATTATTCTATTTTATCCAAACTCGACAATTTATATTCAGATGATTTTTTATATATATATTTTTTTTTTTTATTAAATAAATAAATAAATCGATAAATAGATAGATAAATAAATAAACAAACACATAGACACTGCCTTTTGCGCGTTTAATGGTCACCGTCTGATTAAATTTCGGGTCTGTCGGTTTGGGGACCACTCTTTAAGTCCAGATATAATACAGCTGTTTCCAACCAAATCTCAAAGCCCATTCACACTTTAAAAAATAAAATAAAATAAAAACATGCTTGCACGTGCCTGCACCACTGTATTGCCACCCGCAGGATGAAAACAAATGTAGAAATGCAGGATGATAACCTACTGTTTTACTACAAACCCCGATTCCAATGAAGGTGGGACGTTGTGTAAAATGTAAATAAAAACAGAATACAATGATTTGCAAATCCTTTTCAACCTATATTCAATTGAATATACTACATTGACAAGATATTTAATATTCAAACTGATAAACTTTGGTTTTTTTTCAAGTCTGGACTGCAGGCAGGCCAGTCTAGTACCCGCACTCTTTTACTACAAAGCCACGCTGTTGTAACACATGCAGAATGTGGCTTGGGCATTGTCTTGCTGAAATAAGCAGGGACATCCCTGAAAAAGACGTTGCTTGGATGGCAGCATATGTTGCTCCAAAACCTGTATGTAACTTTCAGCATTAATGGTGCCTTCACAAATGTGCCAAACCCCCATACCATCACAGATGCTGGCTTTTGAACTTTGCGCTGATAACAATCTGAATGGTCCTTCTCCTCTTTGGCCCGGAGGACACAACGTCCATGATTTCCAAAACAATTTTAAATGTGGACTCGTCAGACCACAGCACACTTTTCCACTTTGAGTCAATCTTTTGATGATATTATGGACTGTAGATGATGAAACCCTTAAATTCCTTGCAATTGTACATTGATAAACGTTGTTCTTACACTGTTGGACAATTTGCTCACGCAGTTGTTCACAAAGTAGTGAACCTCACCCCATCCTTGCTTGTGAACGACTGAGCCTTTCCGGGATGCTCCTTTTATACCCAATCATGACACTCACCTGTTTCCAATGAACCTGTTCACCTGTGGAACGTTCCAAACAGGTGTTTTTTGAGCATTCATTCAACTTTCCAAGTCTTTTGTTGCCCCTGTCTCAGCTTTTTTGGAACGTGTTGCAGGCATCAAATTCAAAATGAGTGAATATTTGCAAAAAAACAATAAAGTTTATCAGATTGAACATTAAATATCTTCTCTTTGTAGTGTATTCAATTTAATATAGGTTGAAAAGGATTTGTAAATCATTGTATTCTGTTTTTATTTATGTTTTACACAATGTCCCAACTTCATTGGAATTGGGGTTTATATATATATATAGCGTTTTTAACTGCCCCCTCAGTCACTTGATCCTTGCGTTGGGCCTGTATTGAGGTGTGTAAAATAACTCCACTACTGTATGTGCAGACATACTAGAATGCTTAGAATTGGAAAGATTTCCCAAAAACATCTGCACACTGGCCCTCATAAGACCTCAGCTTGGTTGATTTTTAACCTCTATGTTTAAAAACAAAATCGAATGGAAGCCAAGATAATTGATTACTTTTTGAAGGCCTTTCATTAGTTGACTGGTATTACAAAAATACAAATTATAATACTTACTACTGATACTAAGGGGACTATTATGCAAACCTCAAGTGCACATACATTTGGGTCTCTGATGGGCCTACTAACACCCAAACTGTGAAATACGACAACCCACTCAGTTTTTCGTGGGGCTCTCATTTCAGAAAACATGTGATTGGCGTGTGAACAAGCCGTTCAGATGGGGAGCAGCAGCTCATTTGCATTTAAAGCAACACACACAGAAACAGCGGGGGGAAAAGAGGCACGTTAGAACGGCTAAAATCCATAATCTGAGTGTATCTGAGTATAATCTGAGTATTTTCAGGAAAAAACTTCATACATGTTTTGGCTGTCAGTCTGGCGTGTGTGCCGTGGAAAATTTGCCCCCTCTTTGATGATCTCTAATACTGCATAAAACCTACCAATGTGATGGAATTAAAGCTGTTCTGCGAGGGCTTAAATTCTGAAAATGTCTTCAATTAAAAAATTTCTGAAATTATAACATTTCATAAATTTCCAAATTTCTAAAATTCTAGACTTCTACAAAGAAATGTATGTATGTCAGTCTTAACTGACATATTGAACATTTCATGTTCAATATCAGGCAAAAATTGCTTGATTTTGACCCGACCCGAAGCGCCTCTTTTGAGGCACTCTGACATCACCCAGTGGGTCTCTCTATTGCAGAGACATATCTCTCCCCCCTCCCCTACAATCATTCTAGAAATTGCATTTGTAAATATTTCCCAACAGACTGAAACAAGAGCCTTTACTCTTTGGTAACTTGAATGAACCCGAGTGACGGAGAACAGAGTTAGTATCACGGCGGAACTCGTGATGATATGGAACTGACGCCAAGACGGCGGCGTGGCTCACCGAGGGAGGCTGGCGTGACGATCCACCGGAAGGTCTTGCTCTCCTCTCCGCACAGACACAGGCGGTACTGGCAGCCATCACACTCCCTGAAGGTGTAGTCCTTGGACAATTCCAGAGATGCCTTCACCTGTGGGGAAGAGAGGATAAATAAGCTGGATCAGTGCGTGGCTGGAGCAAATACATGGCGCATCTTGTGTTCCCAGCCTGGAATTCCCCATCCTGAGCGAAAAAAAAAACAGGCATGGTTTTGGTTTTTAAAGGGGACCAATTTTGCGAAACTCACTTTTTCGGTGCTTGTGCACATACTTTTTGGTCTCTGATAGGTCTACTAACACACAAACTGTGAAATAAGACAAGTCCGTCGACTTTTTTGTGTTCTTATTCAGAAAACATGTTCTGAAACGACCTGCTCAGCTTTAAATCAGAACCGCCCCCCATCTGACTAACTCAAACAAATCTTTGAAATGAAAGAGTAATTCATACACGTGATGGGACACACAATCGCTCCCTCTCCAATGTCTCCATTAATCCCTCCCTCAGAGAACATACAGAAGACCCAAAAAGTACTTGAGTTTTTGATGAACGATATCATATTATTCTTTTCGAAGGCTTTAATGCGTGATCGGAATGACAGCTGAATAGATACAGGGCTTTTTTTTTTTAATTATTATTATTTTCGTCAAAAAATGAATACACTTCTGTCAGGGCTACTTTAAAGGTTTTTTTGTATCGACTAAACCCATTTGTCCTTCATTACTTTTCATACACCTTTCACATGTTAACAAATAACTGAGTAGAAACATCGTCCACCAAGGGTACAGCATAATGGTAGTTTTTACTCAAAAATAAAAGCCTAGCTCTAATATGAACCCACTTTTTTCCCCGCCCGATAAATCTCCGGGCGAAATTGTCGGTATTGTATGACAGGCGGCACAACATTTACCATGATGCATTTGGAGAGGTAGTTGAAGACGGTGGCTTTGAGCGTGAACACCTCCCCACGGACGACGGAGTAAGGCAGCGTCAGGCTGACGAAGAACGGCTGGAAGGCGGTCAGGGCGGCGTTGGGGGACAGGCCGAAGCCTACCGGGGAGGTGCAGAACGCTCCGGCCGCCCACTTGGTGATGGTGTCGGGGACGGTCTTGTCGATGCTCGCCGTGCCGCTGTCCCTGTTGAAAGTCCAGCGAGAAACGGGCCTTGAATTTTAAGTCCAGAACAAAATCTGGTGTAGAAAACTGATCTGGGACAAGAAGAAGCATCCCTATTTGTCACACGCTTCAAATGGTGGTCTGCTTTTAACCCATCCTGATTTGTCCTTCCTCTGGGGGGCAGCCGGGAGCAGCATACGGCGTGACGCCCGGGGACCTAGTTACAAATGTCAATCACTGGTCAGATGACGATGTTCTGCATGTTTTTGGTGGAGGTCCTGACTGATGTTACATGGAAACCCCATGTGAACATGGGGAGAACATACAAACTCCACACAGAAGGGACCCTAATCGGGAGATGACCTGCTGGAGCACTGTGCCAAAAGTGCCACACAACGAGAGGTTCCTACGTCTCAAGAGCCAGACCTACCTAAGATGGGGTTTCAGAACTTTAACGCAGATCAAAATGCAATAACCTTGATTTTAGGTAGGGCTTTTGCTTGTCTAACTGAAAATATTCAGCTCACGAAATGTGGTGCATTTGCTCTCCTGAGGACATTACCCAACAGGCACCAGGTCCCAGATCCAGGTCTCAGGGAAGTAGCTTCTGACCGTCGTCTGTGACTTGTCTTTCTTGTTTGAGTCTTTCTTGGGTGAAAACGCAACGCTCTGGACGTCATCCATCACGCTGGACTCGTCAAACTCAAAACCTGCATCTATTAATGTACAAAATAATAATTTCAGTAAATCCACGCTTACCCCAAGGGATCGGTTCCCACAGCCGATTGGTTGGAGATGGAGCACCGTGTGCAAAACTCCACGGCCCAAATTCACACCCCCTCTTCCCACGGTCAATAATAATTCACCAAACCATCATACTCCTCTTCCAGAAGTTCAATTTCTCTTTCGTGGCAGTCATAAGGTTTCTTCACATCTGAGTTGGTCACTATCTTCATTCCGATTTCCTAAAAGGTGAGGCAATACAATGAAACTAAATTATTTTTAAAAAGTTCTACGCCAAATGATTAACTATTTAAGGGTAAGTTGGACATTTAAGGAGAGTATCTTCAGGATTTTTACTTTAAAGATGCTATAGACGTCGCTCTTTTCTCTGGGTAAGTAGATGTACGACCGCCTCCGCCGAAAGCGGGGGTCCACCTCCATCGCTGGCTCCGCCAGGAGGTTGAAGCAGGGGTATGGGTCAAAGTCCTCCACCTGGTAGCTGTAGCCGGACATCTTCTCCACAGGCAGCTGGCTGTACACCTAGACATTCGAACGGTGGAAGCCGTTACAACTACAAGGGATGAGCAGCTTTTTGATACAGATCTGAGAAGAAGGGAGGAATGCCTTGAGGGAGTTTGGAGCCGGGGTTTACTTTACGGGGATGGGGGGCAACAACAACATGCAGCAGAATAGTATATACAGTATGAAATATTTCTGTCGAAATGTGAACTTGTAATACAGAAGTTAATTTTTTATTGTCATTTTTTTGTATATTGCCATTTATCTCTTGTTCATTTTTTAGCTTTATTGGTCATTTTTTTCATTGTTAATTCTTTGGGTTTGTTGTATATTGCCAAACATTTGTAGGTTTATTGTTACGTTTATTTTTATTGTTTGTTTGTTGTTCATTTTTGAGAATTACTGTATATGGCCAATTTTTCTATCTTTTGAGCCTTAGTGTATATTGCCATTATTTTCATTCTATTACATGTCTATCTGGAATTGACTTGGAAAGCCCGCCCCCCCCCTCAAAAAAAACATACAGAGTCAACGCTAAGTTCCTTCTCCGTCTGCAGCAGGAGGACGCTCTGATCGATGGCCCTGACTGAACACAGGGAGCCGGGCTGAGCCTGCAGGTTCAGCGTGGTCTTCTCCCCTGGGAGCTCCTGGAGGGAGGAGAACTTCAGGGACACCTGCATAGGAAAAGCCAACGGAGGCGCCGGTTAGATCCCTTTTTCCTTTGGTTTGTTTGTGGTGAAACTCTCAAACTCTTGGCTAAAGAAGGGGAAGAAGTAGAACACATCCTGAATTTCAAAAGTCACCTCCAGTATTTTTGAGCTGTTGAAAGTTGTTTTATGGCTCTCTGTGTTGGAATGAAGATACCCCACAGTCCATTCAATACAATGTTGACCAATAACTCTTTCAAGCGATAAAAGTTCAAAATGGTACCTCACAAAAAGTGACTAAAAGATTATTATTACCGTGAAATAAAACAATTTATGAATAAATCAAAACAAAAGTCTCAATTAAGTTTGTTTATCGCTGGTTGCCATGGTGTTGCGTTGACATTCAATTACTCACCACACACCGCTCATTTTCCTTTTAGAGACTAACTGAGGGGGAAAGCGGGACATGAAATCGGCTGGAGGCGGCCTGTTAAAAAGGACACAGGTTGTTTGGCACAGGGAAGGTCATGGAGACACCTTGTTCTTGAGGCAGAGTTGAATGGGGAAGTTCTGGCTGTCCGCCACAGCCTCTCCGCCGGGCATCACAGTGTATACCACCAGCTGGGCGTATGGTGCCAGGTCGGTCAACCGCCGCAGAGGTATGGAGAACTCCCCCTTGTTGACTGGGACAGAGGAAGAGGGGGGAGGGATAAGGCAAGAGGCATGACAACGAAACAAGGTGCAACCCTATGAAAAAGGTCAGTGAGAATAAGCAGTGGTATAAGTGGAATAAGCAGCAAACTGCGGAAGAAACTAAACTTATACCTATTCCTGCTTTGATGGCCACTGAAAGGCGGCCATGCTGGACGATTTCGCCTCTGGACATGACCTAAAAACATGTATATATATAAAAAAAATGGATAAAAAGACAGATGACAGAAAAACTCACATATAGCAATATATAAAAAAAAAAAGTTATTTTATGTATATATATATTTATAGATATATATACATGTATATATTTTTTTTAAATATTAAAGATATAAAAAAAAGATCAAATTATTATGACTCTAAATACATCACATGAAAGGTGTAAAACTACATATATTTTATATGTCGTCTCAGAGCACTGAGATATTTACGCCGCTATCCCAGCATTAACTGCACTGAGGTAATAAAAATAACTCATGAAATAAAGTCATATCACCGTATAGAAGAAGTCCAGGACTTCCTGTTCCTTCTTCAGCTCCCCTCCCTGGATGATGTACTTGGCGTGCACGGCTGCGTCCTCTTTGCAGGAGAACCTGTGGCTGCGCTGCATGAGCTTCAAGAAGCTCCTGCTCTTGGAGTAAAACGGCACCACCCGTTTGTAGTCGTTGCCGTACGTCGGTACGCGGCCTTGGGGAGGCGCCTGCAGCTCTTCCTTGACAAATCTCGCCTGGCAGCAGAAATCAGAACACACATACGACTCGTCGAGGATGGAAAACACATGCCCCTACCCCCTCTCGATCCCATTTGACGCCATACAGCATTATTCCATCGCTTTTGCGATGACAAGCTTTTTGGGAAACATTCCTGTGTTTTAGGTGAACTCCAACAGATAAAAATAGGAACCTGTAAAGACACCCATTCCTTCCAGAGGGATGTGTCCAGGGAAAAGGAAGCCAGGCCTTTGCGGTTGGTTGTCAGGCTCACGTTGTCCAATCCGGCGTTGACCTCCAGATGGACCAGCTCACCAGCCAGCGGTTTTGAGTCCGGACCGGTGACTTTGACCTCAAAACGTGAAACATGATTTAACCAATAAAAGTCATACTGCTTTCTTGCTTTTTTTTTTTTTTGCAGTCCCACATTCTCATGCTTTAACTCACCATTCCTTCAAATGCGATTCCCGGCTTGTAGGCGTCAGCGACGTCCACGAAAGTGACCGTCCGCATTCTGTTGGTGAAGCTGGACCGCCCCCTGGCCTCCAGGACAACCCCTGCAGGCGACGACACGGGCACACCTTGCGGTACAGCGACAGGCGAAGAGAGCGCGTTCGCCCGTGAAAACCCAAACTAGACGGAAACTAAAAACTCACCGGTCCCGTGCTCCTCCATTTCAGCTTCCACCTCGAACGTGTCCATGTAAACGTTTTTTCTGGGCGCGAACTCCGTGATGTTCAAGGTGTACGTCGCACAGCCGGCCTTGTCCGTCTAGGTCAGAGGAGGCGGATGTTGATGTGTTGGCCCTCAGTTCAAACGTTTGGGAGCAATCTTATATATTTTTTATTTTGTTAGCTCCAACAGCTAGCTACAGTAACCACTGGCCTGATGATTGACCTTTGAGCTGTTTAAAAAGAGTCAATACCCAGTTATCTGTTGGACTCGTACTGTTTACATTTAAACCAGGAGATAAATGAAGTCCAAAGTCTTACATTTATTTATTTATTTTTTAAATTCACCGTTTTTTTGGGGGTTTTTTTACACTAATGCTGATAGCTAAATAAAGAAGACTTTCAGTTCCAGAACCTTCCAGATATGACCATGTCTCTAAAAATAAACAAAAAAAAGAAAACAAGCTGTTGCGTGAAAAGCGACTGACCGTCAGCTCGGTCTTCTTGCAGATGTCCTTTTCTAACTCTTCCCTAAACCAGCGGCGGACCCTCCTGCAAACCTCTGCCTTCACGACACCGAGCACCGGCTTTCCATACGTGTACCTGGAGAGCAACAAAAAAAAAATATATATATATATATATTTATATATATATATATATTTTTTTTTAATGAATTGATTTGTATGCTTGGAAAAAAACCTTGGAAACTTCTGAAGCGGAAGCTTTGCAGTCGGCATGTGTGCCGCCACACTAGTCATACTAGTAATAACATCATCACAAATCAATATTCCGCCTGTTCTTCTCTTTAGTAAGTAGCCGTCTAATCATGTGCAGCGAAGGGTTAACTCGGGGGTTCATTTGCGATAATGACAACATTATTCCATTATTCATTCCTCCGTAATAACCGTGGAGACACTCACTTTGCGCAAACGGTGACAGTGGCTTCTTGGTCCAGAATGGTGATGACTTTGGGGAGGTTAACCGTCACTTCATACTTTGGCAAAACTGAAGATTAAAATATTAGAAAAAGAACATGGACACCCTATCAGTACAGGAATAAGAGGTTTGATCGCTTCATTCCCAACAATGAAGGAGAAGAGCATCTCAGACCGTAAGCCTTGATGTCGAAGTTGTGCTCCATCGTCTCTCCCTCGTCGGTCCAGGCGGTGATGGTGTAGGTGCCCTGTGCCGCCTCTGGACTCATGGCGTGGGAAAGGTCCAGAATGCCGCCACCGGCCGCCCGGTCCAGCCACTGGGCGATGCGGTTCCTGTTGGGGTCCTACACGTCCAGTCCAAGAGACCATTTTGATTGTTGACTGTTATTTATTTATTTTATTTTTTTACTTCAAAATGTTCCTTGTTTATTGATTCAGAAGCAAATAGGCAAAAAGTAAAACAAATTGTTTTTTTTCTTTTATTACTCAATTCCCTGACCAATATAAAAGAAATTTAAAACAAAATTAAAGTATTTGTGGGTTTACAGCATTTTTTTCCCATTTGAAAAGGGAGCTGATCAATATCTTTTCGTTTTTTTTGTTTTATAAATAATTTCAATTTGTCTTACCTGAAGCTCCACGGTTTTGTATATAAATACAAATTAAATCAATCTAGATTTACTAATCTGTGTTGTCTGATGCAATTGTTTTTCAAAATAAATTGACATTTCTTTTTTTGTACTCTGTGCAACTAGTCATTGCACAGAGTAAACGTACAGGCAACGAAGTACAAGGCAACGAAATGCATTTCTCTGCATTTTACCCATCCTAGTAACTCACAAGTTTTACTTATCTACTGTCTAAAGCCAAATAGGCTCCATTTTTTTTCTCGCTCAATGAATCATTTGTTTATTTTTTTATAATTTTAATTAGTCTTACCTGAAGCTCCACAGTTTTGTACTGAAAGAAATGAGGGGAAGGAAAAAAATATTAAAATAAAAATAAATTTGAATCTTGACTCTGAATGCTGATTGTGAGAAAAAAAGAAAAGAAAAAAAAAAAGAAGCTTGACACACAAGAAAAGAGGCCCCTCTTCAGACCTCGGTCACATCCACAAACACTCTCTCTCAATAAGTTAAATATGAAACCATCACATCTGGGGTGGCACACGAGCCAGGATAATCACACAAATTGGATGAATTCCAAAATACTTACTTACTTTGCCCCTCGTGCTCGTGCTTGCACTTCGTTCATATTTATTGTCACAAACTGAAACACTTTGCTGCGCTATTGATTCAGATGCTTGACACACACACATACACACACACACACACACACACACACACACACACTCCTGACCCATAATAGACCTCAATATTATCTTTTTAGCATGATCCAATGGTAGAAAACCGTTGATTACACTCTCACTCTCTCTCTCTCGCTCTCTCTCTCTCTCTCTCTCTCTCTCTCTCTCTCTGGAGAACAAAACTTACCATCTGATTTAAAGGGATGAAACTGGAATCCAGAGAGACTATTCGGAACCGAACTACAAAGAAAAACAGTATGAATTATCATCAAATATATAAGTATGATTATTTGAAAATCATTTTGTTTCAGTGACAGTTCAGAGAGCCACGCATATAGTACAAAGCCAAGCGCCCATCATCAATTAGGACAATATACGTCCAATACAGTATCTTAATCCCACCATTAGTGGGTTTAGACAATTAATCCTTATTTAAATAATCTAATTAAACAAAAAAAAAAACGGACGTACCAGTCTGTCCCGGTTTATAGATGGGCTTGTCCGTCTGGATGAGGCGGATGAAGGATGGGGGGTTGATGAGCACTTTGGTTTTCTTGCTCATGGACTCGCTCTCCCCTCGGACCGTCACGTTGACCGTGGCGACGGTGCTGGCGCTCACCACAGGGACCTGAAAAACCACCCAGTCAAAAAGTTGATTAGAGTGATGGATCAGACATGGAGTCAAATTTGTGATGAAAATAAATGGTTTTCTGCATAAGGGGTGAGACAGTGCACTGAGGCGTCAATCGCCTGTTCAGCAATGCACCGATCTTGAGTGGGTTCGGGCGAGGCTTTTTTGTTTTGTTTCGGTTATTGTCAGTCAAAACATGACTCTTGGTGCACTGGCACACTGTTTATTCTCTGTTTGACTTTTTTCCAGGTTTTTTGGATTGATTAGGGTTAGGGTTAATGCATACCTGTAACCTGCTAACCGTTTACTTGCCGAAAAAAATGGTTTGAGGATTCTGATTCTGGTTTAAAATAGGTGTGATCTCATGGACACATCGAACAGAATTGTGGAAAACAAATGTCCATCACAGCCCTCGAAATGTCATTGCACCATTTGTCAAAATCATAAACTCATTTCGCTCTCTTGGGGGGGGCGGGTTGTAGAGGGAGGAAGTCAGGGGTGCAACAAACTGGAAACATCTGTTGTACAAAATAAACATTTGAAGCAACTCACTCACTCACTCAATCTCTCTATCTCCTTAAAAAAAGGGGAATGGGCCCCCTACTGCAAGCTTTGGTGGCGTAGAGTGAAGACAGATCCCCACTTACCCTACAGCAGAGCAATGACTGCAACTAAAAACAAACTTCTTGCAAGTGCTTCCACTTACAAACCCATCAGATATTACATTACATGAGAACGAGGACACATATCTTGATGGTTGGTTGATTGGTGTGTGTGTGTGTGTGTGTGTGTGTGTGTGTGTGTGTGTGCGTGCGTGCACATGAGTGTGTGTGTGTGTGTGTGGGCGCACGCGCGTGCGTGTGTGTGTGTGCGCGTGTGAGTTTGAGACTGAAAACAGGGAGGTGGGGCAGGACAGGATTCTTTTCTTTTGGGTGGAATGCAGGTGAAAGAACTCTTTGTTTGTTTGCAGGTAGAAAAAAAAGCTCAGTCTAGTGGGGAAGGGGGGCCAAACGTTGCTGAATACGCTTGAATCTGAGAAAAAAAAGGGAGCCGATTCATGGAAAGGGGTGGGCGTTGAATCAATATAAGAAGCGCGATTACATAGCTTGTTTGGTTACGTACACAACCAAAATGTCAAAAACCTGGACCAGAGCTAAAACCGTCAAATCGTTAATCATTAATGTCAACACCCAGGATGGGACGTCGAGCTATCTGTCTTTGAATCACTAAATAAACAAACAAACAATCAAACAAACAAACAAGCAACATCATCATCATCGTATGAGGTCGCATCCCAACGTTCCCACAGACCTGGAAGGTTTGACAGCGGTAGAAGTCCTGCGTGACGGCCTCCTCCAGCAGGACGGAGCTGCCCGACTCCAGCTCCAGGGACACGGTGAGGACCACCCGCTCAGTGGGGCCGTGGATCTGGGCACACAGTGTCTCGGCGCTGCCCCCGGTCACCTGGGAGCTGACTGTCACCGCGTAGACCCTGGGGGAGGGGGGGGGCGAGGAGGAGGATGGACGTGAAATAACAACAAATCAGCGTCAGCCTCTCGGCTTCCCACATTGGTGAAGGAGTGACACAATTTGATGACACAACCCGTTTGTATCTATGAAGTAAAAGCAATCCGTGGCCAGGCGTGCCAAGCAAATTATTCTATATTCTATGTCGTTTCCTCTGTGTTTTAGGGTCAGAGGTTCACCTCATGCATGAAATATTAGGATTGTGCTGCTTCCACTGATACATACTGATAAAGGACAACTTTTATGGAGATTTGATGTGTTGGTATAGGGCAGTGATTCTCAACTTTTTTCAAATCAGGGACCATCGATTTGACACACATTAGGCCACTCCAATCAGAGAAGGGTTTGTATTGTTGTTCGATATGATTTTGGTCAAAACGTCCATTCCTATCTTTAGGATAAAGTTGGGGAGGCAGATGATCGAAACAGTCGTTATTCTTCATTCTGTGTGTATCCAGTTTGATTTGAACTTAATTTATGATGACGATCGATTGGAAAACTAACTCTTTGAAGGCATTAGTATGAGTCGAAAATAACACACCTTTAAAGGAGGGGAAGTCAACCAGCGCGGTGCGCAACACACGCAGCACAGTGCGAGGGAGATTGCGTAACATCAGCGCCTCAACAAGTCGCATGAATACTGGCCCGTTAAAGACGCAAAAAAGGACCACTAAAATAAATAGTGTCACGTCCTGCTACTAAATCTGGCAAACGTGCAATGCATATGCCCCCTAAAAATGTGCACCCTCAGTTTGCACCACTTTACGAGCCTATGGAAAGTTTGATGTACTTACGTTTTATTCAGATGCGCCGATGTCGCACTTTGCACAAGCGCAGACGCGATCGTCAGCAGCAGCGTTCGCAGGACAGGTGCCATCGCGTCTGTCTGGGATGTTTGTCTGTTTGCTTGTTTTCAGGATTGGACACCTCGGGGTACCCGCTGAAGCAGCCAGATCGACCCCTACAGAGGGCGAAGGGCAGACAGTTGGTGTTTATAGCCAGGCCCCCCTCCTCCAGTCACTCCCCTCCAATCCGTTGGACCTTTGCTGCCTCCTCCCCACTGCTGCTGGGGTCCAAAAAAAAAAAAAAAGAAGAAAAAAGTACCTCCCTCCATCTGCCAACGATGTTATTTGAAGAATCCAGCCAGTGCCAGTGGAGAATGCTTTGGTGAAATCGGTGTTATTAAATTCGTAATCCGTTCGATTGTTTTGTGAAAATAAAAAATAAAGAATCCATATTTGATATTTATTGCATATTTATTTTGCAGGAACATAATAGGAAATAATGCAAATACATTGCATAACGCAATGTATTTGCGTGATGCAAGTGCTGTTTCCATCGTTTGTTGGCGGGGTCCGCCTTTCCCATCTAGGATGCAAAGATCGGATCAGGGAGCTCGCAACAAGTGAAAGGCTGCTGCGGTGAATCTCATGAAGCAGCATGACTAGTTGTGGTCAAAATAAAGGTAAACTCTAAGACAGGAAAGTAACTGTCTTAGAGCAAAGTCGAAAAGTAAAAAGTAAAGCTGGATGTTGAAAACCACATTTGGCAGTTTCAAATGAAATTCTGGGACTTACGGTGAAATCCACCCAACATAGACGATCTGATGGATTACCACTTTAAAGTTTGATATGGTGATGCAAGGTCATCTGGAGAACTTGGCCCAAGCACTTCCCTGTGACCACAGCATGCCACTGTTTATTGAAGACAACAGAGACACCAGACTGTAATCACATGGGGAATTTCACCAGAGGGTATCAAAATACTTCCTTAGAGATCCTGCCTTGCTCTGAGAATTCCAACTAAAACCTAAAAGCACAACGGTGTGCAGTCAGCGGAATGATATGTATACATTTTGTCATCAGGTAAGTGGCATATTTTCATTGGATTCTGTAGGCGTGGAGGCCTTTCTGATTACAGGAAACCGTATTATACGTCCGTTAGATTTTCTAATTTTTAACTGAGGCCTTATTAAAATGTAGCCTCTTAGGTGCTTACATGCAGTCCAACGGGGAAAATGTTAAAGCCTTTAAAAACATGTTGAATCTCCTTTTTCGAAAACTCACAACACTGTCAGGGGTAGCAGTAGTTGCAAAGTGGTCATCTGGCAACTGGAGGGTTGGTGGTTTGATTCTTTCCTCCTCCTGGCGAAGGGACACCTTGGCAAATCTGCCATTGAGCAAGACTCCTAACCCCTAAGAGCTCGATCCACCGAGCTGGTTGTCTCCTAAAGCGCGTTGAGTGGTCTTAGTGGCGAGACAAGCCCCATATAAATGCAGTCCATTTAAAGAGCTGTGCATTTTTATATGGGAATCAACATTCTAATAAGGCCTGGGTTGAAAAAGAGTGAACCCATCCTTTAACATCAACCCTCACTGTCATGAAAGTTGTGTGTTGTTATTTTTTTGTCCCACTGAAAAGCAGATTTCTAGTCTTGTTTAATTAACACCAGCCGACATACAGGATGATTAATTTATTAAACCGCAACTTGCATTTTGCAGTCAAAGTTCAGACGTCCTCCTCCAGTTGGGTGGGTGTCTGTTTATACCACCAGGGGTTGCATGGTGACAGTTTCCACGGTTCTTTGCACATGGACTTCTTTCATGTCCACCACGAGCCTTTGATGTCTTATGTAAAAGAAAAAAAAAAAACTCTTTCAAGACTGAATACAGGCAACATTACAACCGTGCCCAAACGCTGGTGCTGGATTTGCATCCGTGGAGCTGCGTGTCAGTATGTCTTTGCATCCGAGGGTCCCCCATGTCGCTATATTTTAACCCATACCTTTTAAAACCAGGATGCACAATTTAGTCTGGAGGTCTCGTTTCTATATTGTACTGGCCTTCTTGCAGTAAAAAACAGGAACATCCCATTCCACAGAAAGCTTTTCCGTCTCACGGCCATGTACTGTACTAAAAGCAGTAGTCAGAAGAGGGCAGCAGACCAATGGGCTGAGCTAAGACTGGAGGCCTTATCCATGGATCACTTCTCTATTCTAGGGAGCGGCTCATTAAAATGAAAATGTGTCTATCCATTTTTCGCTGAGGAAATCTGCATTAAATCAATATTAACCCCCACCCCCGCCCCATTTGCCCCATAAAGATTTTTCATTTACCAGTGGTTGGCGAACTCAATAAAAAAAAAAAAAAAGCCTATACACCCAATACACAATTGAATGGAGTCACAGTAAAATACATAGAGGAAGGAGGGGGAAAAAAAGATCGGGAGGGAAGGAACAACCACCAGCGAATAACAAAGGGAAGTCAGCGGCTGTATGGGGATTTAGATGTTCAAAGGGAGCGGCTTACGCCTCTGGGCCGCGCAGGGCCCTCTTGAGTCGGTGAATGAAATCTGTTGTTTTAAAAAGCCTTTATTGGAATCCACACTTCTACCAAAATGTTGAAGATAAAGGGACAAACAGAAGCCCAATGCGCCGCTGACATGAGCCTGACGATGATCCTGTGGAATCTCATGTCAGCGTGTCCACGGGAGAGACCGAGATTGCCGCGGTCGGGTGTAATGAAGATCCACAAGGTTCAGCCGATGCAGGCGTGCAAACGTGTGTTTTGTCTTTCGGGATGTGTCGGGATTCAGGCGGTGGATACAGTTAGAGATCCGCCTCCGTTCTGTAGTTCCTCCCGGTGCGGGATTCCTTGGTCTCGTAAGGGGCTTGGGGGTTGGCTATGATGATGACGGTGGTTGGCGATGGTTTCGCTCTCAAACCCTACAACAGCAACTACAGCCGGGGCTTTAACCCTCTCAAAACACTATCACACCTAGGGTGGACGATGGTTGACGAAGCTTGACGTTGGTTTCACGATCAAACCCACCATCGCGACAACAACCACTGCTTCAACCCTCCACAAACAGTCGCACCCGCTATGGGCGATGGTTGTTGATGGTTTCACTCTCAAAACCACCACAACAACAACAACTGCCCTTTTAACACTCTCCAAACACTATCACACTGACTATGGGTGATGGTTGTTGATTGTTTTACTATTACACCTAGAACAACAACCACCCTTTCAACCCTTGGCAAACACTATCACGCCCACTACGGCGGACGGTTGACGATAGTTTCACTATCAACCCGCCGCAACCGCCCCTTCAATCCTACACTACCGCACCCACCATGGACCTGATCTCTCTCAGGTAAACCTCACAATGACTCACAAACCTGGACCGCCTGGACTTTTCCCTCCATCTCTCCCTCCCTTTCTCTCTCTCTGTCAACCTCGCACACACTCCCACACTCGTACTTGGCACCGTCTCAGTCCTGTTCGCAGCGTAGCAGATAGTGGAGGGCTCAGGCTGGAGGTGTTAGGTGGGGGGGGCCTGTTTGAACTAGTGTAAAACACAGTCCCCTTCAGCGCCCACATCAAAGGCATGGATTACCAACAGCCTGCCGTAATGAGGCCGCGGTGACTTGAAAACCCGCCGGTTCCCGGGTACACTCTCTCCTCTCCCCAAAACCACAATATTGCGATGGGAGGACGGCGGTGGAACACCCTGAGAGAGACAACAGTAATCTAGTAATGTGGTAACAAGCTATGAAATCTTTACACGTTCAGTTGTGTTGCGCTTCTGCTTCTGTCCCGCTCTGCCCCGGCCTAGGCAGAAGTTTCCGTTTTTTGGGGGAAAACTTCTTCCAAAGTGACGCCATATTGATGCAGGCCGTAACGACAAACACCCAGATTAATTAACATTCAGACCCGCAAGAAGACGCCTCGCTGTATTAGTGTATAACCCGCCGTGTCCGTGTCGGCGTGCATGTTCGCATACATAACCTGCTGCCGCTGAGAGAGAGAAAGAGGGAGAGAGCGAGGACTTGGGCGGGGGGGGACAGAACAACTGCCACAGCGAGGCAGACGGAGGATGTGTCTTGTCTGTCCATGAATCTTCTTCTCTCCATCCCTCGTGGGGCAGCCTGATTGCAAAGTCAATGTCAAATAGACAAATGAAATATGCACGTGTTGTTTTTCTCCATCTTCTCAAACACGGCAAATTAAATTAATCAAGCAGCCATACTGAAGTGTGGTTGTATGATAATAAAATGTTAAAAATCGTGATCGTTTCATTGTCTTCACCAATAAATAATAGAACCAGTAGGCATACACATAGACATACAGACCCATATAACTAGACAGATAGACACAAATAAGTTCTCTATATGTGTATTTTGGTTTTACCCTCATATAAAATAGATTCTCTTTGATACTTAAAAAAATAATAAAAGATTAACAAATACTAATAATACAGTTTAATTACAATCTTGACGTCATTGGAAAATTCAAAAAGCACTAAAATATTGTTTGAGAGAAAATATGATTTTAATTGTACTAATTATTACTATTACTAAGTATTATACTAATACTAATTACTATACTAATACTATATATTATATTTTGATATTACAGAAATTAAATTCAAAGACTTTCAAGTCATTTTCAAGGACACAAAACAAATATTATCAATTTTCAATGTGATCTTCATAAATTGAAATACCACCTATCATCTTTGTCTCACGGTCTATTGTTTATAATAGTATATCTACTGTATATATCTATATCTATATACCTATTATTAATCTCATTGTCATCTACTATTATAAGTGTCTATTTTCAACCATGCTGGATTCAACTGACATTTCCCTGCATGGCTTAAATGATGTCGTAAAAGTGAAACAATTTTTAATAACAAAACCAGGGGAGATGATGTCACAAAGCGCCCCCACTTCTCAAACTAATCACATCTCGTCAGGGTTCTGCTGCAACACTTTTTCCACAGATGTCTGCTCCAAATGTACATCAACATTGATCAAAATCAAACAGCAATACTCCTGAAACGTACGTGTCTGTACGTACCGCCGTTCCCGTGTTCCAGACACTTTTAGCCCGAAAATCTCCCGGAGATTAAAAATAATAGAAGAAGAAGAGGAAGAAGAGGAAGAGGAAGAAGAGGAAGAAGGAGAAGAAGAAGAGGAAGAAGAAGAGGAAGAAGAGGAAGAAGAAGAGGAAGAAGAGGAAGAAGAAGAAGAAGAAGAAGAAGAAGAAGAAGAAGAAGAAGAAGAAGAAGATGAAGAGGAAGAAGAAGAAGAAGAAGAAGAAGAAGAAGAAGAAGAAGAAGAAGAAGAGGAAGAAGAAGAAGAAGAAGAAGAAGAAGAAGAAGAAGAAGAAGAAGAAGAAGAAGAGGAAGAAGAAGAAGAAGAAGAAGAAGAAGAAGAAGAAGAAGAAATAGAAGTAGGTCATAGACAAGCCTTGTCAACGACCAGCCAAGCTCAGAAACGTATTACAACACAATTGGAAACACGCAAAACATTATTATTGTTATCGTCTTTCGACGCGAGGAGAACAAACGGTGTAATTAACAACGTCACAAATTAGCGGTAATGAGGACAGACGTCTTAGTAAAAAAAAATAATAATTAAAAAAAAAAGCCTCCGTTGCAATTAACCTCCCCCCCGTTTCCCGGGTCCCCGAACGTGGCTGGTGTGTTCATTCAGGCCCGCGTTGGAGCTTAATGATTTAATTTGTGTTGGCTTATTTAATAATATATACTTATTGCACGTTATTCGCGATCCCGACCCCGATTACAGCGGAGGATACGACGACCCCCCCCCCGCCCGCCCCCTGACGGAGAGCGACGGCAGCGGCGTCGCTCTCCGCGTGTCTTCCACCGGGAACACTTATCAAAACAATGCGCCGGGCTCCGCTCAAGCGCAGCATGGCTCACTCTGCCGCTTTGAAGTCGCGCTGTTCTGTTGTTTTTTTAATCTGTTTGGCTCCTCTTGCGCTGTCGTCCTTTCATTCACTCCGAATCGTTGGGAAGACTGCGCGGTGGGGTGGAGCGTTCATGCAAATATCGCGCTTTTTTTGCGGGTTATTTTCTTCTTTTTTTTTTTTACGACGTAACGGCGTCGTATTTATTCAGCCCTTGAATTGGGGTCCGAGTATGAAAGAGGTTAAATTGTCAGCGGCTCCTCTCCTCTCCCCCTCTGTGTTTCTGCGTTCTGCCAATCCCTGTAAAAAGTTAATGTAAGCGGGATTCGCGGGGAGCGCTTTGCCGGTGATGAAGTGATGAAATGATGCTGTAACCCGCGCCAACGCGCCATAGGAGCGTGTGCCCCCCTCCGCATGCACTGGGCTCTTCTGGAGCCGCAGTAACAATGGAGGAGGGAGGCAACCGCGAAAGGAGTGAAGTCAATTTTGCCGGGGGTGGGGGCGCATCTTAACGATCCATTAAATCGTACATATCTGTTATTCCCTGCATTGTTTTTGTGTTATTGCACCGATTTACCAAGGTTATTATGATGATTAATGTACAGTAGTGAGTCCTTCTCCTTGTTTTGTTCCCTTTATTTTCACGATTTTTCATGGGTCATACATTTACCTTCCTTGAAATGAGAGTAATTGCATTTAATTAAAATTGCAATTTGAATTACGTGGGTGTAATTAATATGCTGGACAAACAAAAACAACAAAACAAAGAAAAGCAACTGAAATTGTTACTTCCTTTAACTCTGGTCTACTGGATCAAATATTTATTTCAAAAATAACTACACTGATTGAAGTGTAGAACTTTTTTCCAAGCAATTTATACTTGGAAAATACTTGCACCCCCCCCCCAAAAAAACCCCCCAAAAACAACTAAAGAATAACAACAACTGGCAGGAAAGGTGATGGGGATCACAACAATCTCATTATTTCAAGGCTACGGAACAAATTCCATTAGGCACAAAAAATAATAATAATAAAACATGATACCTGGTCTGAATGACCCTGGAATTGCTCTGACATTCAAAGAAAATGAGAAGGATAAGTCCACACCAATAATAATAATAATATTAATAATAATAAAACAAAAACAAAATATGAACATTGTAAATATTGGGGGTGGTGGGGGGGTGGCAGTGAAAACCCCTGTGGCTAAGAGGATGTCAAAACATGTTTTTATTTTTTATTTAAGAGTGGTTGCCTATTACTATAGCAACAGGAAGAGCTGCTTCAATGGGGTTTGGCTCTAGGATGAGAGCTGGGGCTGCAGAAGTGGGGGGGTGGGGGGGTGGACAGTGCGTGGTGGTAGTGCTTTTACTAATGAGGGCAGTGGGATAACGCGAGCTGTCGGACACCTGTCCTGACCTCTGCATGTCCTCCCCGCTGCAGAATGTCGGTCCAAAACCCGTCCCGCCGCGTTTAAAAGTACAGGCACACCACCACAACCAAAACCAAACACTTAGACACCGTGAAGAGACTGTAAAGGATAGATTCAGTCTGACGACACGCAAGAGTCATTCCATGAGATGTGTAGTCGTCTAGTAGAAATACACTGTCTAGTAGCACTACACATCAAGTAGCACTACACTATCTAGTAGCACTACACTATCTAGTAACACTACACATCTAGTAGCACTACACATCTAGTAGAACCACACCATCTAGTAGCACTACACATCTAGTAGAACCACACCATCTAGTAGCACTACACATCTAGTAGAACCACACCATCTAGTAGCACTACACATCTAGTAGCACAACGTCATCTAGTAGCACTACACCATCTAGTAGCACTACACCATCTAGTAGCACTGCACCATCTAGTAGCACTACACCATCTAGTAGCACTACACCATCTAGTAGCACTGCACCATCTAGTAGCACAACGCCATCTAGTAGCACTGTGCCATCTAGTAGCACTACACCATCTAGTACAGGGGTGGCCAACCAGTCAGAGACTAAGAGCCACTTTTTTTACTGTGTTACTGCAAAGAGCCACATCATACACATGGGCACACATGAACATCACCCCATCCTCTTCCTCACACACACACACACAGACCTCTGCTCAGCCAGATTTATTGTAAATGTCACACACCAACATGATAATGACAGAAATTGACTCCTAGCCCCCGCGACCAGACTAAGGATAATCGGCTGAAGATGGATGGATGGAAGGAGTACTAAGACCACAGGCCAGTTATTTTCAAAAATTAACATTGTGTGCACTGTCTCACACACACAAACTCTCAGTTCAACCAAGTCCACAAACAAAAATATAACATTGTGTGCACTGTCTCACACACACAAACTCTCAGTTCAAAAAGTACTGTTGTTTATTTATTCATAGAGGGGGGAATTGGACTTCGGGTTTAATGATTAGGATGTATTTTTTTCATGTTGGGTCAATTTATTCAATAGTGTCCCTTAAACCCTAACCTTTAAGAATCAGTTTTGGCTCTTGCCGACCATACACGATCTGATGCTTTGGCCATCCACATATACCTGGGACTAGGTGTTCCGGAGTCCTGGCCACATTTTTGAAAAAAAAAAAGTAAGTACTGTAAGTACTGAAAGTACTGCGTTTCCGCGGTATACCTCTCAGTTCAACCAAGTCCACAAACAAAAATATAATAATTAACAATAGCGTTTTTCTCTTACTATGCATGTTGCTTAGTGGGACTTCTGGCATTCCTTGTCTTGAACAATGCTCTTCAAATCTGGCTTGAATTCCGTTGTTGCCACTCGAAGCAATTCTTTCACATGGGTGTCTTTGACAGTATCTTAAGCGCAGCCCGTTTGACATTGGGGCATTTTTCCATTGGCACACTTCTCCAGAACTCAATGGTCCCTTCCCTTAAAGCAGCTTTCAGTCGGTCCTCCTCCTGCAGCTCGCGAGTCGCCACACACACACACACACACACACACACACACACACACACACACACACACACACACACACACACACACACACACACACACACACACACACACACACACACACACACCCCTCCAGCCTTCACAGTTCTCCATCGGAGATGTTCGATACACAAAGCAATTCACCGGCCGATCCATCTTATATGTTGACTACTAACCATGTCAATAGTGTTGAAAATAAACTTCCAAATTTTTTTGAATGTTATTTGGTGTTTTATTAGTCCTAATGCCGCGTTGACTTTGTATGGAGGCGCTTTTGGTGTAAACGCGGCATTTGGACTAATAAAACAGGCGTTAATGGGACATGACTCCTGCTGCTGTTCGCTTTGAGTAAATGAGGAAGTGATCCGCGGTGGAAAACGAGTGATATATCATAGCGATTTTATAATCACAATAGGGAATGAATGGCTGCGCTTTTTTTTTTCTGAGTTTTTGACGCTTGTTATGTGAAAGAGCCGCATGAAACCAGCCAAAGAGCCGCATGAGGCTCGCGAGCCGCGGGTTGGCCAGGCCTGATCTAGTAGCACTGCACCATCTAGTAGCACTGCACCATCTAGTAGCACTACACCATCTAGTAGCACTAGACCATCTGGTAGCACTACACTAGCTATGGGCAAATTACCAATATGTGCAAAGAGTAAAATTAAAATCAGCACTCGTACATTAATGTGAGTTCTATTGTAACAAAAGTATTGTTCGCCACTGATGGGAGCATTTTAAAATATTTTGTTTCCCGAGCCAATCAAAGCAAAGCCTTTATCACACTATTATCAAAATGTTTTATGAGTAATGAGTAATTTTCCATATCACTACTTCTACTTGTAGTCCAGTAAATGATATCCACAGTACTCTTGAAAACTTTGCTTTTGCAGTATGTCTGTCTATTTTTTAATCGAGATTCAGGGTTTATTCTGGAATTACAAAATTGAATTACACTGCATTCCAAATTATTATGCAAATGATATTTTCTCTGATTTTTCTAAATAGTCGATGCAAATGACAGTCAGCATAATTTTCAAGTCATCAACCGTTAGGGTATAATTCGAATGTTATTGAAAATGGTCATTTGTTGAATTTGCAGCATTAGGAGGTCATATTTACTGAAATCAAAAGCTATTTCAATCAAAAACATCTTAACAGGCCAAGTTACATGTTAACATCAGACCCCTTCTTTGATATCACCTTCACAATTCTTGCATCCATTGAACTTGTGAGTTTTTAGAGAGTTTCTGCTTGAATTTCTTTGCAGGATGTCAGAACAGCCTCCCAGAGCTGCTGTTTTGATGCCAACTGCCTCCCACCCTCATAGATCTTTTGCTTGAGGATGCTCCAAAGGTTCTCAATAGGGTTGAGGTCAGGGAGGATTTGGGGCCACACCATGAGATTCTCTCCTTTTATGCCCATAGCAGCCGATGACACAGAGGTATTCTTTGCAGCATGGTGAGATGGCAGAGATGGTGCATTGTCAGGCATGACTATGATTTTGCTACGGAAGGCACGGTTCTTCTTTTTGTACCATGGAAGAAAGTGGTCAGTCAGAAACTATATATACTTTGCCGAGGTCATTTTCACACCTTCAGGGACCCTAAAGTGGCCTACCAGCTCTCCCCCCATGATTCCAGCCCAAAACATGACAGCATTGTAGCATTGCACTATTTGACGCTTTTCGCCAACAGAAAGATCCTTTTTCTTTCCCATATTGCTTGAAACCTGTGGCCTGCGTAATAATGTGGAACGTCCTTCTTAAGTAGTTTTCCTTTAATTGGGCTCACCTGGCAAACTAAATATCACAGGTGTCTGAAATTGATTGCATGATCAAAAGAGCCCTGAGACACAATACCATCCATGAGTTTAATTGAAAAACAAAAAATTACATGTTTAGGACACGTAAAAATCCAGTTTGCATAATAATTTGGAACGCGGTGTAAAGATCTTTCAAGTACTTTTTAAAGCACTATTTATATAATACATTTTTAGTGTGATCTTTATGAATTAAAATGTAACTGTGGTGTGGGGATGGTGTGGTTTGAGCAACCACACCTGACCTGGATCTAGGTAATTAGAGACCCACGATCAGAGTGGCTGCCAGAGTGGCTGCCTTTACCTGTTGCTCGTCTAATGAGCAACAGGTAAAACCCCCATCCCCACACACACTCAGGAGAGAGGAGCCCGTTTCATGACACATGTCTATCTGCTCCGGGCTAATTCCAACTGGTCCACTCTCTACAATAAACTGGTGTCTACAGTTTATTGTAGAGAGTGGACCTGAACACGCCACTTGAGTCGCGTGTGTTAGGTGAAACTGCCACACAGTCAGGGAAGGGAAAGGGACACAGCATGGGCCGACCCAAGACGCCCTGGAGCGATCAGCGGGTCAATGGGCGGCCCCAGCACCAACCCTCTCCCGACTGGCAGCACCAGCACCCAGGGGGTCCGGCGGAGGACCAGGGGAGAAGCAGCCACAGCAACCACCACATGTGACCGCTGGCAGCTAGCTTCTCCGCCCAGCAGCCACCGCCGGGACCATGCACAGCCCAGCAGCCTGGCCGTGCCTCCACCAGAAAACACAGCAGCTCGAGGTCCCACGCTCCGCAAGAGAGGAGGGGAGTCTGCATCGCCGTCCTGGGGGAAGGAAGCCGGTGGACCGTGCTGTTCCGGGGAACCGGGTCCCTTGGGGATCAGTAAAAAATTTTGGACATTTGTTGGTTGAAGGTATGGGAAGCCTGTCAGAGTCTGGTATTTTATTTATTTTAGGTATAGTAACCCTTGGTCAGAGTCTGTATTTTTAGGTATAGTAACTCTATGTCAGACTCTGTATTTTAGGCGTTTTCTTTTTCTTTTTTTGTTCCCTGCTTGGTGTCGGGGATGGTGTGGTTTGAGCAGCACACCTGTCTTATATTGTCATTATGTATATTGTCATTATTTGTCTTAATAATTTTAAGTAAGAGTTTAGGGGGCTTTTAAATGCTTCATGTTTTAATGATTTAATATTTTTACTTTGACGTGGTAAAGTGATAGGAGAAACTCAAATTATGACCTCAAATTGTTAAATAGTTCTCTGGAAAATATTTTTTTTATTATCATTGTAATAAAAAAAAAGTGTTTTTTTTGTATTTTAAAGCTGTAGGAAGAAAAAAAAATCTTTTTTTTTAAATTGCAATACAGGTACTCCTCACTTAACGACCAAGTTCCATTCCTACAACCTGGTTGTTAAGTGAATTGGTCGATAAGCGAAGACCTGTGTTATTTCACGGTGAGGAGGCATGGCCATTGCAAACGCTAGTGTAGTGAAGACTGACAGACTAGGAACGAGGGTGTGACTGAGAACGGTGATGGGCGATGAGATGCTTGACGCTGAGACGCCGCAGTATTGTACTGTGTAATTGTAATACAGACTGGTCAGAGAGCTGGTCGTAAGTCCGAACGGTCATTAAACAGGTAGGGCGTTAAGTGAGGAGGACCTGTACTCAAACCCCCCCCCCCCCCAATTTTATTTTTATTTTCCAATTTTCTCAACAGGTCTTCAGGTCTTGCGACAGCACTACACCATCAAGTATTTCAACGTCAGCTAGAAGCACTACACCGTCTAGTAGCACTACACCGTCTAGTAACGCTACACCATCGAGTAGCACTACACCGTCTAGTAGCACTACCATCTAGTAGCACTACACAGTCTGGTAGCACTACACCATCTAGTAGAACTACACTACACCAGTAGCAATACACGCAATACCCTAACTTGAGTTATTTTCCATATCACTACTTCTACTTGTAGTCCAGTAAATGATCTCCACAGTACTCTTTAAAACTTTGCTTTTGCAGTATGTCCGTCTATTTTTTTAATCGAGATTCGGGGGTTCATTCTGGCATTACAAAATGAAATTCAAGGCCTTTCAAGTACTTTTTAAAGCACTATTTATATAATCAATTTCCAATGTGATCTTTATGAATGAAAATGTAATTGGGGTTTGAGCAGCCACACCTGACCTGGATCAGGTAATTTGGGACCCAGGGTCAGAGTGGCTGCATACCTGTTGCTCATTGGTTGGTCTAACGAGCAACAGGTAAAACCCCCATCCCCTCACACACTCAGGAGAGAGGAGCCAATTTCATGACACATGTCTATCTGCTCCGGGCTAATTCCAACCGGCCCACTCCCTTCTTCAACCCTGTCTTCTGTGCCGGAGGTCCCTGAAAACCCCATGGCGCATGGTAGGCAAAACTGCCACAGTAATATAATCTTAGTATCATTGTCAATTATTACTACTAGTGTGTGTGCGTGTGTGCGTGTGTGTGTGTGTGTGTGTGTGTGTATATAGACAGTATATATATTCATATTGATTATTCATCTCATCATCAGCCATTATAAGTGTATATTTCCGACCATGCTGGATTAAATTCTCATTTCCCTGGCATTATCTATGTCGTCAAAGCCATTTTGGAAACGTTTTTGACGTTATGATTTGAACAAAACAAGGGGGATTTCACAGGTTTTCAATTATCAAGTTTTTTTACAGGGCTTTTCAAGCACTTCAGAGACCTAGTGAGAAACCTGTAATTGAGAGAGGATTTTTTTTAAATAAATGTATACAATGAAAAGACATACGCAAACACATCCATAATCAAAACACACGTATATGTATGTACAATGTTTAACAGGGATAATTATTGATGATCATTTAAAAAAAATCATTATTATATAATTATTATTATTATTACCATTATTACACACACACTAATTTTCAATTGCACCCTTTGTGTTGTGCCAAGGGTGCAATTTAATGTAGATATACTGATTAATATATAGCAAATGAACAAATACAGTCTATATATTGAAACATATATATTGTGTATTTGTAGTACATTGGATGTGTATGGGTATGTACAGATTGGTGTCTGTTACATGCTACAGTTTCTACTTTAATTAGCAGAAAGACTGAAGATATATTTAAAAAAAAGAAAATCACCTTCTTGTTGTTCTTCCACCCCCCCATCCCAAGTTTGAATCCACCCTTCGCGCGGCCTATGAGCAATCATTGCGCAGATCAATACAGGACCCAATAGGAAACGTCTTCAAGACCAACCAATCACGTGGCCCCGTTCTCCGGCATTTGGCGAATCCCCCGCGGATCTGACGCAACAGGGCTGCAACTAAAGTTACACCTTTCAGCCGCAACACCGTCTCCTTCCGCCGCGGCGCGCCACAAAGTAGTCTCAGTAATCGACGTCTGCCCCGCTCCCCTCCTCCTCTCTATGTTCACGTTTAAAAAAGATGTATATCTTGTGTGCTTTTTTTTTTTTTTTTTTTGCTTTTTTACCATCTTAAAATTAAGACGGACGAATGTGGAATGTTGACTCGCAATATCAAAACGGTTAAAACGAAACGAAATAAATGACGACAATGAAATCGTGTTTGTAATTTAATGAGTACAACCCTCATTCAATTAGGTGTTGTTTTTCCGTGCCTGTGAAGTTGGGATGTGGCTGGAAAAAGAAAACCCTAAAAGAAAACCCTAAAAGAAAACCCTAAAAGAAAACCCTAAAAAGAAAACCCTAAAAAAAACACCCTAAAAAACCACCCGGGTCTCTGGGCAATAGGAAAGTCCCGGGGTCGGTGACGTAACGGGACGGCTGAACTCTGCAAACTGCGGAGGGATCCGCCTGCTGTGGTGCGGTCCGGCGACGGGAGTTCCAGAAGAAGTAGCGGAGTTAAAAACTTTCTGTCCGTCCAAATAGCACTTCACGTAGGCTCCTTGGTCTTCCAGGGGGAAATATGGCTTTTTAAAATCGCGTTCATCCCTCCACAACAGTTCCCGTGCCTTGCATTTTCTTTTGCAACGCACTTCAACAACTTCAGACTATTCTGACATTATGGGGTAAGTGTTATTGCTTTACTGAAAGTTCAGGGAGAGACAGTTTCCATGTCCGGTGCTGTGTTTGTGTGCCTCTCTTTCTGATAGTTTATTTATTTTTTATGTTTAGAATGTTTGGAATCATTGTTTATTTAGGGCGTTTGTCACAATTTAAAGTGGCCAAACTTTTTTCCCCCCACATGGAAAGATAATTGACTCTCTTTATATTGTAAAGCATTATTTTAAAGTGTAAAATTAAATTATTTTTATTTAACAATAATATCAAACAGATATTATTATTAGTTATTTCTCTGCATTATATTTGTCCATGTCATTACAATGTCATATGTTTAGCTATACAGTATTATGTGTACTATTTTTATTTATTTTTTTCAGATACTTAATTTTGTCTTATATTGTCATTATATATTGTCATTATTTGTCTTAATAATCTTTAAGTGAGAGTTTAGGGAGCTTTTAAATGCTTCGTGTTTTAATGATTTAATATTTATACTTTGACGTGGTAAAGTGATGGGTGAAGCTCAAGTTTTGACATTAATTGGTTAAATAGTTCTCTGGGAAATCATTAAAAAATATATCATCCTTGTAATTAAAAAAAAATGTTTTGTACTTTTTTTTGTATTTTAAAGCTGTAGGAGACAATTGGTTTGTCTAAAAAAACATTTTTTTTTTTCCTTTTTAATTGCAATACTCAAATACCCCCACAATTTTATTTCTATTTTCCAAATTTCTCAACAGGTCTTCAGGTCTTGGGACAACTCTGTCCACTGTGACAATTTGCCCAAACTACTGTGCAGTTTGTGCCTTTCTCCGTTTCGGCCGAAGTAGAATTCACGATGGCCGCGTCGACCCTTCGCAGGAAAATTCCCTCTCTCCGACGGGCTAGCCCCGGCCAATCAGGAGCCAGGGGGGGGGCGGAGCCTAAGGAGAGGCAGAACTTAATTGGTGAGTTACCGCAAGACGATTTTTTATTTTTCCACATTCCGAGGTTGGAGCCGCAGTGCAGCACGGGGGCTAATGTCGTACAGTGAGTACAGCTAAGTGGATATTTATCGAGTGCAGACGATGCTGTTCAATCATTTTCAGATGATCGGTTAGTCGTGTTTGGATATTTTGACTCAATATTTGATTGGAACTAGCTAGCTTTAAATTTTCTTTTTAATTTGATTTCATTTTGCTTGTGATTTTTAGGACTTTTTCACAGAATTGCTGTTTTCTGTCTCCAGTTATTTAGCCTCCATTCAAATGAATAGCTTTCATATTCATATGCATTTATTGCCTGTTTTGCGAATTTTTTTAATTATTATTATTTTTTTAATTTTACAATTTTTCCCAGGTGATGGTCACACGGATTGGATGACGGAAAAAGTCGATTTGTCTTCGTTTGTGTCCACCACCGAGTCGTCTCCGAGCTCCTCGCTTCCGCCCTCGCCGCTGGAACAGGATGTCAAGGTGCCCTCTGATCTGGAGGTCATGACCTCTTTACTGCAGGAGGAGCTGGCTCAGCTGGAGGACTACTTCCGCTCAGAGTCCACTTTGGCCACAGCCAAGTTGGAGAAATCCTCAAAATGTGACAAGGGTGCCCAGGCCATGGGCACCCAGTCTTATTACCAATTACCCTATGCTTCCTATGGGACCGTCCAATCAGAAACCAGCCCCGTGGTTGTTACCTTGGCAACAGGGGAACTGGATCTTGCCAGCTTTTGCGGTGGCCCCATCGGCCGAACCAAAATAGCGCGACCAGCGCCGTACAACTACCACCATCGCTACCACCACAACAACGGGCGAAGAGGGATCAGTGATGCAGTGAAAGTCGGGGAGGAAGTTGGACTCGATACGTGGGGCTCCAGGGGAAGTTACTCAGGAAGCGCAGACTTGTCTGCGAACCACTATTCTACGCTGAAGACAGTGGGCAAGAATAGTCTCGGAGGCGCCAAGAAGGTCAGAGAATGTGCTTTATCGTTGAAGGAAGAGGAGAGCTATTGTTTTACAGAGGGAATGTTTTGCAGCGAGGAGATCGCACGGGGATTCTGCCTCGGAGGCTCGTACGATGGCCACCACAACCACAACCACAACCACAACCACAACCACAAGCGCGAAGGACAGTTGATGCACAACTTGAAGGTGAGTGGAAGTTATGACGGCGCCGGGCTGGAGGTCCTGCACTGCGGCAAAGACGGCGGACTCCCCGGAGCCGTGCCCCAAGAGACAATGGTAACCGGCGACGGCTATTTCCACCAGTCCATGGCCGGTGCGGAGCCTTACCATAGCTTTATAGGTGACCTGGAGCAGCAGCCCTCGCAAGCACAAGCTGTGGAGCCCCAACACGGCCACTACCTCTACCCAGAATGCCTTCCAGACCAAAGCTACGAATGTCTCTCCCGGGGGGAGGGCGAGGGGCCTCTGGTGGGCGTTTCCATCCACCGCCCCACCCAGAGGCTCAAGCATGAGCCCTGCTCGCTCAAGCCGCCTCTGATGGTGGGGGCCGTCACCCTGGAAGCCAACAGCGGAGAGAGGAAGCAGAAAAAGAGGGACCAGAACAAGACGGCTGCTCACAGGTACTGAGCGCTGCTTCTATCTGTCTATCATCAGCCCAGTAACTTTGGTGTGATGCAGTCCAACATGAAGACTTAAAAATACCACGTTGTTTATTAGTATTACTAGACATATTTTTATTATACATATATATCATTCTAGCCATCTTTAATTACCATAAGATGTCCCTAAAAACACCATAATGCTGCCAATTAGTTTAATTCATGTTAAAGTCTGTTGTTAAATGTTAAAAAAAACAAAAACCTATTGGCCAGTAAATGGTGCACAATCCCCTTTTAATTCTTTGATTTGAGCCAACTGTAAGTTTCCAACCCTAGGTTTTCAACAGTCTGACGTCTTAATGGTTACATCAACTGGTGATGGTTATCTGTGGCCGGAGTGAGGTTACGTTCAAATGTAATGTCCTGCAGTGAAGCAGGACGCTGTGGAAAGTCCCACACCGCCTGCCAAATCAGAACCCCGCCTAAGTGTGTGTGTGTGTGTGTGTGTGTGTGTGTGTGTGTGTGTGTGTGTGTGTGTGTGTGTGTGTGTGTGTGTGTGTGTGTGTGTGTGTGTGTGTGTGTGTGTGTGTGTGTGTGAGAGAGAAATGCTGTGTTGGTCGAATTGAAAAATTGCTAATATGATCGGGCAAACTGTTCATGTAAATAAATTAGTATTCGACACCAATAAAAACAGACTGCTACTGTAATCTGTAAAAAGGTGCTGAGGAAACATGCATACATTTCATTTTTTCTTAAATGACTACTTCAGAATTAGTGATGATTTCATCATCTGCGTAACGATACAATTATCATTGCGTTGTTATGAAATTAATATACATATTTGTTGCCGAAATTAATTACGACAAGTTATTACCTTAAATATCTCACAAGATGATGATTATTATTACATGATAAAGATTATTACTGCTAATATTCTTTTGATTTCAAATTTTGGTCATCGATATTTCTTGAGAAAAGTGTGTGTGTGTGTGTGTGTGTGTGTGTGTGTGTGTGTGTGTGTGTGTGTGTGTGTGCGTGTGTGTGTGTGTGTGTGCGTGTGTGCGTGTGTGTTTGTTATTTTTTTAACACACAAAATGTGAAATTTGTGACTGTGCGTTCCTCCGTGTGGCACAGCCCGGCGACCCATTGCCCGTTGCGCTTCTCCCCCTCTGCCGACTGCAGGTACCGGCTGCGCAAGAGGGCGGAGCTGGACTGTCTGGAGGAGGAGCTCCATGGGCTGGAGGGGCAGAACCGCGAGCTGCGCGACAAGGCCGAGTCAGTGGAGCGCGAGATCCAGTATGTCAAGGACCTGCTCATCGAGGTGTACAAGGCGCGCAGCCAGCGCCTCAAGGATGGCAGTGCCTGAAAGGAAGAAGGAAAAGGAAAAAAAGAAAAAACACTTCCCGCCCCCACCCCCAGCTCAATCCCCCCACACCTAAACCTCATCCTCCTGGCAACCAGCACAGACAGATTCAAAGACAGCGCCATGGGAGGAATGTTTCCGTTCAGAACATAGAAAAAATTGGTAGTTGCATGACTTTGGTAGTACTTTTCTAAACGTTTAATAAAAAAAATAATGCAAATTTTGGGAAGCCAACGAAAGCATTAATTTAGGCCCTGCCCCCTTTTCAATGCACACAAAAAAAACAAAACATGGTGGCTAAACTATCGTCCAGGCCTTAGCGAGGTGGCTCCAGGAGATGAGATGCTGAACTTGTCCGCAACCACTGTGATCCGAACTGCACTCACAGCCTTGTGGCAACCGAACCCCTTTTATTAAAAAAAAAAACAAAACATTTTTTCTGGGGGGGTCGCGTTCGCGGCGATTGACCGTTTTCCAAAAAAGAACAAAAAAAAAAAGTTCTTTGGATCACCAGTAGAGATTGAAATTCGCTCGTGGTTTTTGCGACACATAACGACGAGCGTCGAGGCAAGAACCGCGCTGCAAAGCTATATTGATTTTTTTTGCGATTTGTTTTTCATTCACTGCTCATTTTTCTTTAAAACGATCGACCGAATAAAGGGATTGCTTAGAGGGGACCTATTATACTTATTCTCAGCAAGTTAATAAACATAGGTCTCTGAGATTCCCAAAACATGTCTTTAAAGTTTTTTGCTAAAAATACCACTCAGATTATGCATTCTAGTCATTCTAACATGCCTCTCAACCCATCCTGTTCCTGATGCTCTGTTTCAGTGTGTCGCCTCCCTCCTGAGGCCCCTAGTTCTGTGAGCCAATGGGGTTTGAGCATGAGTAGAAGGGTTCTATGAGCCAATGGGGTTTGAGCATGAGTAGTAGTGTTCTGTTGTATGAGGTACGTAAACATTCACTTATTTCACCTTAGCAGTCCACCTAAATCTATTTCTGAACAAATTTGAGGTGAGAAATAAGCAACCCAGTTGCTGAGTCTTCACGCATAATAGATCTACAAGGCTTGCACAGCCTACCGTCAACGTTACAGACAATACACACTTGTTTTTTAAAAACTTATATTTTTCCCTTGTCTGCAATTTTGTCATGGACAGTTGGTACTGATTTGTGCTGGTGTCTGCAGCCAACAACAGCAGTTCCCATGCTTGGCTCTTAGCTGAGCATGGGAACTGTAAAATGGTAGCGGGTCCGGTGGTGCTCCACCCGAGTTACTCAGATGGGGGTTCTAATTCCACTGAGTCTCAATGTGAT
>NC_137197.1:29000093-29052593 GCF_960531495.2 Zeus faber | reverse complement strand
TCATTGGTTTGCTTCTGATATATACAGTATATACATATAAATCACCCTGACGTTCAAAAAAATATAGATATTTGCTTTGAAATATAGTGTAGCAAAAGATACTTATAACATGTACTTAACTACAACAACAAAGTACTTATACTTTGTTACTTTCCATTGTGATATATTATATGAAGTCTGAAAGTTTCAATAACATTTTGTATAATTTTAACTACTACAACTTTTATGTTTTTCATTCGGCTCGGTATTGTACCTAATGCGTAATGGAAAACGTTATCTGTCTGTGTGTATAAATGACCCATCAGCCCACTGAGCGTGAATCGATGAAAGGTTTCTTTAATTGCATGGTTTTATCCAAGTATCAAGCACTTTAAAAATATTTGCAAAAAATGGTTTATTTCTATAATAGTCTAAAATAAATCTGTTAGATGTACAGTAGAGATGATAGTTTTAAAAGACATTTTTAAAATTGCTCTGGCTACTACTACTACTACTACTACTTCTACTACTACTACTACTACTAATAATAATAATAATTATAATTATAATTATAATTATAATTATAATTATAATTATTATATATACAAATTATAATAAAATATAAATTACAAACACAATTATTAAATATAGCTGCAGGCAGCAATACACAGGGCCCAGTTAGTCTGCCCTTCGTTAAAGTTCAATGGATGAGTGTGCTACATTTTGTGACTGCAGAAGTTCATTCGTTCTGGCCTGGTCACAGAGTAATTCTATGATCGGGCGGTGTTCACGGCTGTGGATGGGTTTCCTACGCCGCAACTTAAGGCGGTTATCATTCTGAAGTAGGGCTGCATGATTATGGCTAAAATGATAATCAAAATTATTTTATTCAATATTGTGATTGATTATTTATCGCAATTATTCATTCATTTTGTGGAACAGAATTATTTTATGGCACTTTGAAAATCAACAGAAAACTCCATTCACACTAATAATGTATTTTATAAACCTATAAATAAATAAATAAACCCAAATGTACAAATCTTTGACTCAAAATAGGACTTTCTTCTCATGAACTCAGTCTTCTTAAGGCTATATAAAAACTACATCCAAACAAAAAGGTCGGTTACATTAAACCTGCGGGGTTTTTTTGCAAGAAACGGAGGCTCCATTGCACATTTACGCTCCGCTGCGCGTGCCGCTCTCGTTTCTCAAAATGAATCAAATGAAAACAGCGTGTTTTATTATTTTAGATTTATTTCCTCTTTCCTAATTGAGGAAAACTCATGAAAACACACACGCCGGGGCCTGTGTGTGTGTGTGGGCGCTCCACAGAGCCTGCAGTGGGCTCCCGCCGGCGCACGGATTATTTACTTTGCCTCACGTGGATAATTGCGATCAGGCTCAAAACCAGGGCAAATTGCATTCAGCTGAAAGCCCAATTGGCGAGCAGGCCCCCTGATGGTGCTGACATCGATCCACAGGGAGCCCGGTGTCCTGTTAGACTGCAGTGCCAGCACATGATCCGTGTGCTCCTTCAACTTGCACATGCTTGCAAGTTGAAGGAGCACACGGATCTATACGCCTGTGCGTGGTGGCGCCATCTGGGTGAGGTGGCTATTGTTGATCACAAACTCCATCCAACAACACTGAACCGATCTGGATCAAAGTCCAACGACTCCATGTTGGAACTGCCCCAAATACACATCTTATTCAGATTGTCTGTGGGTTTGTCAGATCCATGACATCCATGAAAGTCTGACATCAGTCACATCCGCACGTGCCGCCATCTTGGTCTGGAAGCAGTTGTTAACCAATCACTAGACTGCAATGCTGTCATGTGACCTGTGCGAGGCGTCATTTGTGCATGCGTGTGCGTTGTGCTGAGGACCACAAGAACAGGTTTTTTTTACTCAATGATTTCACAATAATGGACTGATCTGGATCAAACTTGGACAATGGCATGTTGTGACCGCCCGGAATACACATTTTATTGATCTTGTCTGTGATTGCGGCGGATCCATGAGATCCACAGACTAGTGATGTCAGTTCTTCATTAACAAAAACAATAGGGCTCCCACCCCTTCCGGGCTGGTCCCCTAATAAGAATAAGAATAAGAATAAGAATAAGAATAAGAATAAGAATAAGAATAAGAATAAATACAGCTGCATGCAGCAATACTTTGTCCATCATCGACACCAATTACACATTTTCGAGTTTTCATGGAATGTAGCATCAGTTCGTGCTATCGCTCCTCTTTATAGCAGCATTACATCTAAAACGAGTACAATTTTCAGAGTTTCCCTTGAACGCAGCATCGGCTGACGTAATGATGCAGTGACACGAGTTTTTCGTGTCCTGGTAACACGCATAATTACTCCTACAAGCTGATATATTTCTTGCGTGTTGTGACTTTATCCTAAAAATTAGTAGTTGGCTGTCTACGACCTCTAGTCCCCAGAGTCGTCCCTCACGATAGCTCTGTGAAAGCAAATCACTCCTTCTAGAAGTTCTCACCAACATGGTTCCATTCAAACCGATTGAACACTGCATGTCCCTGATGACATTTCGTCAACTTTTAACATTTCTGGGACTAAAATAAAACAGACACGATTTCGGCCCGTTGCTCCATGAATTCCATGTGTGAGGACAAATACACAGATTATATTTTGGACTGTTTTGGGCTCCTCCAGTTTGCATGTTAGGATTGGCTCGAATGCCGCAGGAGGGCCACTGCACCGGGTTAGATGCGAACAGAATGAAATTTATATTTACAAAAAGGGCAGAATAATAAAATATCAAACAAACACACACATGCGCACCACAACCTACACATATATAGCAAATTGGATGATGATGTCACAAGGCGTCTTACTCCGCAAACTCATCTCGCTCCACCACCCGACCGGAAGTTTTAGAACCTTAGCGTGTCGGCGATGCGACCGTGTGCTACTTCCTGTGAAATTTAATCGGTTTTTCACTCCGTTTGTGGATGAAACCTGAACAACAAGTCGTCCCGGTTCTAATGACACCTCAACCCTGTCCATAGCTGACACTTTTAGCCTGAAAAGTGCCAAGGAGAATAATAATTATCCAAACAATAACAATAGGGGACCATTAGTACGGGATGGAACCCTAATAATAATAATAATAATAATAATAATAATGATAATAATAATGATAATAATAATAATAATAATAATAATAATAATAATAATAATAAAGTCCACCGCATTACAGGAATTTGTATTTTTTCAGTAAATGTATTTACCACAGCCTCTATACCTTTGTCTAATACCAATTTCCACAAAAGGAAAAAAAACATTATTCTTAATCTACAATAGTATTGAAAATGATGATTCTCATTCTACTGTTTCTCACTTTATTTATACAGGTGTTCTCGCGGAAACCGGAAGGCGGAAGAAGGAAGTGACCTCGAGCCGGCTCAATGACGAGCGGGCTCCGCGCTGCTCCTCGGCGGGGTTCGCTGCATGGACACTTTGCTGTTTTCTCAACAGTTCTGGTGATGGTTTCTATGTTGAAGGAGACACATTCAACACCATCTGATATACCGAGTCGAGATGTCGGGGGAGGCGAGTTCTGAGGTAGGAACTTATAGCGACACGAATAACAGTAGTTTTTGCCATGCGTAAACCTCCGTTTAACCGTGGTTGGGGCATTTCCGCCCTTTCCACATGCGCCGCCCCTTTGGGGCGGTGATTGGCCGAGCTGTGTGTCTGTCAAGCCGTCCTGCCTTGCCATTGGTCGTTGAATATACCTGTCAGTACAGATGGCATGGACGCTCAGTTTTACAAGATGACTGTCGCTCTTAATAAGGTCAGTGGTTCCATTCCTCTGGGTCGACTCAACTATTAAGTTCACGTAAATCGTGTTTTCTGACCCCCTCTTGAATTGAATGGAATCACTGACCGTATACTCTTCTGTAATGTAGAGTGTAATCGGCAGGTTGTATAGTTAATTAATACACAGAAATATACCAGTAATGGCGGATTTTTCGATTTAGAGATAACTTGATTAAGTCTCTTTGGAATAGGTGTATTCGGTAATATTCTTGACAAGTAAAGGGCATTCTCAGTGCTAACCACTGAGCCATAGTCATAATTAATAGTAAAAGTTATTTCAAGAGATACACTGACCTTGAAAAGGCATCTGAGTTTAAATACACACTTTTATCTTTCCAATAATAATAATAACAATAATATGATCGGTTTATATGACTCCTCCAGTGCCAGGTACATTGGGGTCAAATCTTGCACTTAAATGGCACCTATGCCAGTTTTTTTTGACAATGTTTGGTTAGGTATTTTGAGCTATATAGTTTGACAAATAGCTGATTTTAGCAACAAAAGCTCAACATTTCAGGCTCTTGTGAAAACAATATTGTCAAAAAGCGACCTATGATAATCCCAAAGCTTTTCCTCCCATTGACTACTGCATTTTAACAAACTCTATTGAGCTGAATTTCCATCCGCACCCGTTGTTCTCCCATTCGGAGAAAGAATGAGGGGGAGAAGCTGGAAGTGATGATGGCTGTCTGGAGGTGGCCTTGAATATGTTCCACATTGGGGGAATAGTTAATCCTGTGCACAGACTTCTTGACACATGTATTTATTTATTTATTTATTTATTTATTGTATTTGGCCGAACTTTTCTGTTCTCTAGAAATATTTCTTAGTGATTTGCATTGGAAGTGAAATCGGTAGAATGGTTCCTATGGCAAAGGAGAAGAGTCATATGGTCACTGACCTGTCCAAAAGACAGCTAAATCCATGCCACTTTTAGAGAATTATTGCACAATAACTGGTGTTCTCCGTCTTAGGTTTAGATTTTAGTTCTAATCAGAGTAAATTTTTGATGAATATAAAATAATTTAGTGTTAGCTGTGATGTCTCTAAGGTGAGCGTTTAGGTAAGAATTTTGATTGGAAACAACTTTTTCTGAATATGATCAATGATCAATACCATACTCAGACCTGGGCCGGGTGATTGAATCTACCCGAGCTCTAAGTGATGTTTGCAGTTTGCATGTTCCTGCCATGCTCCTCTCACCCTAAAGACATAAACGTCAAGTTAGATGCTGCTGCTGATGCCCTTAAGCAAGGCACTGGCTCTACATCTTGAGTCGGTCCCCGGATGCCGGGCTCCGGGCTCCGGCCACCCAATGCTCATAAATACTGTAGTTAGGATGGGTCTAAGGCAGAGGACAAATCTCCCCACAGCGGATCAATAAAGAGTTTGTTCTGTTTGGATTCCATTTGGATGGAATTATAAATAGATTACTTTTATAGTCGATTGTATGAGAGAATTAAGTGTGGGCAACTGTGAATATTAGTGTTGCTGCATTCAGTCTATTACAATGTAGATAACTTTTTAGGCTCTATGTGGGGAAACCATAGATCAGGCCTGAGCTTATTCAGGGGAATATGGCATTTAAGGGTCACTGATAAGGGATTCTCCCCCACAGTTTGGCTTTAGAGACAATTCAAAGTCCCGCTTTGCAGCCCTTCCACCACACCTCATGCCATAGAACCCCTCCCTGCTTATAACGGCTTTATTGAATCGGCACACTTATCTTCTGGCAGCAGAGACGTCTTGGGGAGGAGGTCCTGAAGGAGAAATGGAGGGGGTGGGATGGGGGGGGGGGTGGGGGTTGGTTAAAAAGACTACTGTTCACTATTTATTGGCTAGATGACCTCAGCCCAGCAAAGCTCAGCTCCTCAGCAAGGCGTCGCCGGCCGCCACAATAGGCTCCACAGTGCAGAGGCTCAGGGTCGGTTACTAGACAAGTATGGAAGGAGGACTTTATAAGTACATCAAGGTGAGTGGAGGGGAGGAAGCGATAGGCAAATTAGCTAAAAATGAGAGGGAAGGTGGTTCAAAATATGGTTGGTTTAGGAAGGTTGTGTAGCCAGCGCACCATCCCTTGAACCCCTTGACTGAAGAAAACTATTTTGTCCGTCCTTCCCTTTCTTTCCTTTCTTTTTCCCCCCAACAGGACGGCAATGGCAAAGCTAACCGGGTCATTCGCATCGGGACACGCAAAAGCCAGGTATGCAACGCAAGGGTTTTACTTGTGATTAAGTATGAACTAGTACTGTTAACCTTCGCCTCATATGATCTGGCTCATATTGTTTCCATATTTCTTTGTCTTTTGGAGCGAGCAATAATCCATTGTTTGACTTATTTGAGAGACCTAGTGTGTCGTAGGTTACATGTTAAGTTATGTTACAAGTACAGATTATCAGTCGTCCCCTGTGGGTGTATCTGCAGGGAAATCCCTTTATCAGAAATAGCATTGTGCTGCCTTAACAATGTCCTTCCCAGATAAGGGCCCTTCCACTGGTGTCCCATACAGATTTGGTTATTACCCATCATGCACTGCGTGTGTGAGTGGACGAATGAAGGAATGAAAAAATATTTTGCTTTTTATTTTTGCCCCAGCTTGCCCGTATCCAGACTGACAGTGTTGCCGAAAAATTAAAAGAGCTGTACCCCGAGATCCACTTGGAGATAAGTAAGAGAGCATTCAGGGGAATGTCCTATATCCCATAGCACTGGCCAAGGAATTACAGATCTAACAGTATTGTTATGAAAAGTGATTTGATGATAATAACGACCTTGCATTCCCTCCGCTGCAGTTGGGATGTCGACGACCGGAGACAAAATACTCGACACGGCTTTATCAAAGGTGAACTTTCTGTTCTCTCTGTAATCCGCCTCTATAACGTTGAAGAGTGTCTCGAAAAAAAAGGAACCCTAATCCTCTGATGGGCTTGGGTTGCTTTAAAAGACACGAAATTCAAATGATCACAGGCTGAATTCTTTTCAATATTTAAGTTTTTCAACTTGTTACTATGGACTTTTAGAAGTAACATTTGTTTTTATGTACTGAGTCTTATGACAAATGTAAAGGTATGGATATTATACACATTTTTATACATATTGATACATGCTGTATAAACTGTATGTATAAGTATATATTTTCAAGCCTTCCCGTAATGTTAAAGAAAATCTACCTAATATGCTACCTGATTTAATCTTAAATGAAATACTTTCTACATTTCAAGAATTGTGTTTTTATAATGAAATACATTGCATTTATAACGACTTTTGAGTAGTTTACCCTCTTCTAGTCATCGTCACCTTTTTAAAAATGTACTTGTTTGTTTAATACAGATTGGGGAGAAGAGTTTGTTCACCAAAGAACTGGAGAACGCCCTGGAGAGGAATGAGTAAGTGTGTATGTTTTGTTATTTGCAATACAACTGGCAGTAATATACAATTGTTATGGCATTTTCCCTTTAGCATAGCATAGTCACATACATGGGGTAAAAAAACAACCCTATACATGAACAGGGAAACCTTTTGAATTTTATGAAGCCTTTAATGTGGCGACGCCAGCTGCTACTTCCTCTGACACTTCCCCAGAGCTGTGAGATGCCAGTGAATGGCCGTATTATCACCGTGAGTTAGCCCTTCGAGCACCATCTAAATGTCCGTCTGTCCGCTCCACGTCCCCGCAGGGTCGATCTCGTCGTCCACTCGCTGAAGGACCTGCCCACCACGCTGCCTCCCGGGTTCACCATCGGAGCCGTGCTCAAGTAAGTCGCCTGGCGCACAATGGCGGGTCTGTGTGACGTCGCACTCTACGTACATTCGGCACCGCTCCTCGCTGCGTTAATCCATTGCATATCGTCAGTATTTGGTGTTTGGTTACACTTAACCAATTTATGGTTCGCTATGTTCTGCCAAAGGCGAGAGAACCCCCACGACGCGGTGGTCCTTCACCCCCAACATGCGGGCAAGACCCTTGACACGCTTCTGAAAAACAGGTACAGCGTTGCGTTTAATCCCAGTGCGTTTTTACGCATGTGTGAAGGTGTGAGTTGACCCCCCTGCTCGCTCTCACAGTGTGATAGGGACCAGCTCACTGCGCCGCGCCGCCCAGCTCAAGAAGCGCTTCCCCCACCTGGAGTTTAAAGACATCGTATCCTTTCTTGAAAATGTAGAAAATTGTGTTTAGTTAAGCGAAAGCTACATAAAATGTACACAATATAAAATGTGATCGGACTTGATTATGAGCATTACATTTTTAAGTCTTGGCTGAAAGGTGCTGGATAAAACAATGTAAACACTGACACAAATCAGTTGTCAACCATAAAAAGTGGCTTTCAAAGGAAGGGCAAACCCTCCTTTAAAAGGAGGGTTTGAATTTTTTTTGAAACTCACCACTCTGCTGTAGCTTCCCACACTGCTTGAATGCAGTTCAAGGGGGCAAACTTTTAAACCTTTAAAAACATGTCAAATGTCCTTTTTTTTGGGGGGGGGGAAATGGGAAGATTCAAGATTCAAGATTCAAGATTTTTATTTGTCACTATATATACATACTTTCATACATATATGCAGTGAAATGTGATGCAACGCACCCGGTGATAGCACACACTATGTCCTAGGAAAAAAATAAAAATAAAAAAATCCTTTCTAATAGGCCGACTAACTGACTCCTAAAACGTAATACAGTAAGTTGAATACTTATAGAATAAGATAAAAATATATAGAATATAATACAATAAAAATAAAATGGAATAGATAGAGGGAATATGCCTATGTATATACAGATATGTGCATTTAAAGTGGCATGTGAATTAAAGTGGCATGTGAATGTGAATAGTGTGAGGTAGTGTTTGGGATAATACAGCACAGTATACAACAGTACGGCGCAGCAATACGGCATCACGAACAACCCTGAACAGTGACACAGTATGCGGTACAGTATGCTATATACAGTACAGTAGGTAGTGGAGCCTAGTGTATGGCTTAGTGAGGACCCCTGGTGAGGTCAGCGTTGACAGTTCTAATGGCTTGAGGGAAAAAACTCAGTCTCAGTCTCTCTGTTCTCGCTGTGTGACAGCGGAGGCGCTTGCCTGACCGCAGCAGCTGAAACAGTCCGTTGTTGGGGTGATGAGGATCCTTCATGATCCTACGGGCTCTGCTACTACACCTCCTGGTGTATAGCTCCTGCAAGGGGGGGAGGGTAGTTCCAGTGGTACGTTCAGCTGAACGCACCACCCTCTGCAGGGCCCGCCTGTCCTGGGCAGTAAAGATCCCAAACCAGGCAGTGATGTTACCTGTCAGGATGCTCTCCACTGCTCCAGAGTAGAAGGACTTGAGGATCCTCACCGAGACCCGGAACTTCCTCAGCTGCCTGAGGTGGTAGAGACGCTGCCTCGCCTTTCTCACCAGAGTGTCTGTGTGTACAGTCCATGTTAAGTCCTCTGTGATGTGGACTCCCCGATATCTGAAGCTGCACACCCTGTCGACAGAAGTCCCATTAATCCACAAGGGCGCGTGCGTCCTCGATTGTGATCCACGCCTAAAGTCCACAATCAGCTCCTTGGTTTTGCTGACGTTCAGGTGTAGGCTGTTGTCCTGGCACCAGAGTGACAGGTCAGCCACCTCCTCGCGGTAGGCCTTCTAGTCGCAGTCTATGATCAGGCCCACGACAACGGTGTCGTCAGCAAACTTGATGATGGTGTTGGAGCTGGACCTGGCCACACAGTCATGTGTGTACAGGGAGTACAGTAGGGGGCTGAGGACGCAGCCCTGGGGGGATCCTGTGTTCAGGGTGAGGGAGCTTGACATGTACTTCCCCACCTTGACCACCTGGGGGCGGCCTGTGAGGAAGTCCAGGATCCAGGCGCACAATAGGAAGCTTAATAGACTTTGTGACAAGCTGCATTTTTTTAAATTAATATTATTTTTCATTTCTGCAAATCACCTGTTTTGGCTACATGCACACTAACGTAAGAAACTAGAAACTAGAACTTGCTGGTTTTTCTTTTTCCAAAGCTATGCAGATGCTTATTTATTTTATATAAGTATACAACCTATAAATCAGGATTTCCAATATAAAGAATGAATTGTTTTGGGGTTTGTTTTTGGAACCAATATTTGAGTGAAGGTATCTGTAGCACTATTAAATGTTCGGACTATGCGTTCCTTGCTGAAACGTTCAAAATAACATCCTGTGGTAGTATATAATAGTGTCGGAAGCGTTTTTTTAAGTTGTTCTTTTTCCTTAGTTGTTGTTTCTCCCAGCGTGGTAATCTGAACACTCGACTAAAGAAGCTTGACGAGAAGGAGGACTTCGCAGCCATCATCCTGGCGGCCGCCGGCCTCAAGCGCATGGGCTGGGAGGATCGCATCAGCCAGGTGAGAATTCTACACAAGCTCCATTTACTTCCAAACATCATGTTTTGCAAATTACACATGCTAGTTATGTATAGATACAGATATAGACAGATATAGATAGATAGATATTTTTCTTTTTCTTATCTTCATAAATTCCTTTGCTCTTTGCACTGGTAGGTCCTGGGACCTGAGGACTGCATGTACGCCATTGGGCAGGTATGTACAGTGCAGTAGAGTTGCTTCTTCTCTGGTATTTTTAAATAGATGTATTAGTCTTGGTAGTATGTCTATAATAAACATGAACGCTGAAAACAACTTTGTTCAAGTCCTCCTTGCATATGTGCACAGGGGGCTCTTGCTGTGGAGGTGCGGGCCCGGGACACGGACCTCCTGGAGATGGTGTCGGTGCTCCACGACCCGGACACCGTGCTGCGCTGCATCGCTGAGAGAGCCTTCCTCAGGCAACTGGTGCGACACACACAAGCAGTTTGGTTTTTAATATGCAGAGGGCAGCAGAGGTCTCATGTGTATTTACAGAAAATTAAAAGAAACACACTTGGCCTCACAAGCACAGCAATACACCCCCTGCCATTCATACAAATCACACAACAGTTGTGTCGAGATCCCAGTGTATTCAAATTGAACTCTGGTTACAGGAGGGGGGCTGCAGTGTACCAGTTGCTGTGCACACTGAAGTGAAGGATGCTCAGGTAAAGGACACACACACACACACACACACACACAGAAATACAAAACCTTTTAGAATGTGTTGCAATGTTGACTTTACGTTATTCTCATTTAGCAGAAAATAATGCTTCCAAAAAAACAAGTACTGTCCTATCACATTCACTATAAAGATGAATAAAATGTGGCCCTGTTAGCTGCCTGTATTTTTGAAAGCCATTTGTTTTATTCCCCTTTGACCTTCAGGCTTTCAGACCTCTTAAAAAGTGGCAGTTATTATGCATTATTATTTCTAGCCAGTACACCAATGCTCTGGCAATTCCGAAGGATCTCACCGCCTCATATGACAGCACTGATTTCATCAGGGCTTAGTAATGCCAATTCCAATGCAAATATCAATGAGTGCAGCAACTGTAACGTGACGTGTTGTTGTTCCCCAGCTCTACCTGACGGGGGCAGTATACAGCCTGGACGGCTCGGACAGTCTGAAGGAGACCATGCAGACCAGCGTTTCCGCCGACAACAAGGTAAGTCCACTTCACCAGATTAAAAATAATAATAATAAAATCAAAGACCACTTTGTAACCGTCACTTTGCACTCCGCCCCTGCGCCCCAGACCCCCGAGGAGGTCGACGAGCGGGTGCAGCGCGTGGGCGTCACCGCCACCAAGATCTCCGGCCCCGCCCAGGACGGCGCCGAGAGGCTCGGGACCGCCCTGGCCAATCTCCTGCTGAGCAAAGGAGCCAAAGAGATCCTGACGGTAGCCAGGCAGCTCAACGACGCCAGATAGACCTGCAAGGAGCCATCTACCCCAGACCTATCAAATAAAAAGTAACTTATTTTAATTTAGATTTTTGAGCCTTACTCTCAGTGCCGGTTGGATGGGGACCGGCCTCTTGAGCCCAATCAAAGGCTGCTGAAGCATTGAGAATACCACCCTGGCCACTACGACACAACTTTGCGGGACGTTTTGTCAAATATTGTACATTGACAAGCAGAGCGTCAGTGTGGTTCTGGTTCTACGGTAGAACTTTGAAGAACTGTCTCTTGAACACCAAGGCTATAGGTACTGTAAGGAATGTAGAGATCATCAGGCGAAATCCAACGTAGTCGTCAGTCGCTAATCAACAATCGTAGGAATGCCGCCTTTTGTTCGATGCCAAATTGTTCACATTGAGGGGAATACCACTGAAATCCAGCCCACGTCTTGAAATCCAGCATATGTCTTCCTTTTGCTCGGACAGTGAAAGATATGTGTTGGGTCATGAAAATTCACCAAAGATGTGTATAAATACTGGATACCTTTGCGGGTGTTGGGAGGGGGTGGTCTTCTAACTGACACAGTTTGAGGGCTCACGTCAGGCAGTTGGACAATTATTTCCATATTTTGAAGGATTGAGCGATTGACAGTCTGTAGGATTAGGGTATTGTGGCTTCCCCAAAACTTTTCTTCGGCCCTACATCTCAAAAAAGTATGTATAGTTTTTCAATTGCAATTTATGTTTACACCGTTTTTAAGACGTTGCGAGCTACAACTTTTACCAAGAATTAAAAACAAAAACCTCATACATAACCGTTTTACTTATCCATCTCAGTAAGTGTGAGCCTTTTTTTTTATCCCTATATACAGCCACAGCAAAGCTACAGTTTATCCAGCTTGAATGAGCTGGAGATACAAGTACGCACAAATCTCCCTCCGTCTTTTTATTTTTATTTATTTTTATTATGTTCCTAATTAGAATGTCAAACTGAGCCAATTCCAGGTTCTATAACTTCCTGTTGCCATTGCAATGTTGGTGAGAAATGTACAGCTACAGTACATGTAGGTCAGTGTATAAAGCCAGTAGAAAATGTCTATAACCACATGTTTATAGCTCTATTGTGCCACGATTTTCAAAGTATTGGCTGTAATGCTGATTGTAAATAGCATCTTCTTACTTTTGTTTCTCCACGTAAAGAAAAGTGGAAGCCATAATTTATGTCAATCCTCATCCAGAGTTTCCCTGCATATTTCTGAAACGCGGTCAGATGAATGGTACAGAAGTATTTTTGACAGTGGATCGGTGTTGAATTTGTGCCTTTTACTAGCGACTTTCAAAGTGGTCCAACTGCTTCTCTTCAGTGTTGCCATTCATATGCAGGTAGACTGCATGTTTGCCTTTCATCTTACATACAGCTGTTCGTTTCCTTTGGTTCATAACAACAAGCCTTTTTTCTGATCCCGTTGTATCGGTACACTCCCTGTGGAGTTAATCGAATTATATTAGATCATTTTCAAAATGGCAAGCTGTTGACAAGCTCCCAAGTCAAAGCAAGGGTTGGTTGGTCATGCCGCTATGTTTGTTTTCCCGCTTTTATCTTCTTTTAATGTTATTTTCTTTCCGAGTTTATAGTCCTGTTATAGTGTTAATGGCGATAATAAAAAAATCTGCATTTATCAATTAGCAAATATACTCTCTACTTGAAGTCTGAAAGAGCCCTTGCTTTGGCACTTTTCTGGACACTGTCAAAATGTTTTTAATAAATAAAGCAATGTGTGATACCTGTGTTTTTCTTTTGGAAAAACAAAGAGTGATCTGGTGACTGATGAGTAAATGGACTGCATCTTATAGCGCTTTTCCAGTCTTGCGACCACTCAAAGCGCTTTACAATACACGCCTCACATTACATTGATGGCAGCGACAACCGTGCAAGGTGCACACCAGCTCATCGGGAGCACTTCAGGGTTCAGTGTCTTGCTCAAGGACACTTCAACGTGCTGCCAGGAGGAACAGGGGATCGAACCAGGAACCCTCTGATTACTGCTCTACCTGCTGCTCTACCTGCTGTGCCACCGTCGCCCATACACCTTCCAGATACAAAGTTATATGTAAAGATGATTATCGCATGTTTTTTTTCTTTTACTTCAAACTTAAAATATATTGTAATCCATTATTCAAACACACTATCAAAGTAAATGTAGAATGTCTACCTGAGACCCTTTTTGGCTTGAGAGGGTATCATCTCCTTTTGGATTACCCTACCCTGCCTGCCCTTTTGATTATATCAGTGAAGGCATGATGGTTGATTTGGCCCAATGTTCTTCACAATCACACTATTCCAATCTGCTTCAGCAGCCTGGGAACGGTTACGATTTTCCCTCATCGGCCTCTTTGTTTTCTTCCCTCCCTCCTCTGACGGTGCGTGTTATTCTTGTTTGGGCTCTGATCTGTCCAGCCTCACAGTCCTAGACCTCGAGGTGCTTAATCGTCGACTCATCATCGGTTTAGGAAAGGGTCCTATTCAGAGTGCGCGGTCTGGCCATCCGAGGCCTGGGGGCGCGCCTGTCCTCTACTGATGACGGACGAGTTGAAGAGGAAGCCATCCGGAGCTAATGGCCTTTTCTGCTTCCTGGCATCGGCTGGAGGAGTGTGCAGTGCCGTTTCACATCTGGGTGCCTCCCACTTCTCTCTGGAGCAGCCGTTGCGCTCGCCACCTCCTCCACGTGTCCAACCCCGTTGTCTCGACCTTGGCCAACTCGCCCTGCAGCATGATAACAACGCTCTGCAGAAAATATAATTGAAAGGATGTTATTGCTTTACAATCTTCCTTTGTACTCTTTTTTTTCTGACATTTTGAGGCGACTTGGCGGATGGAATGCATGTCAAATTAATGAGCAGACATTTACACCCTTTTAAATCCTATTTTTGTCATAAGCTAGTGATGGAATGGAAGTGACGTACTTCCCCGACATTCCACTATGACTCACCAGGCTGATCCCCATCTGCTCTTGGTGGAGTACTTTTCCTTTTCTCCACCTCCAATTTAGCACTTATCTCCTCTACGTTTTTTTAATTTCTGGAGTCTGGCTCGGCAACAATTGTCACTGCAGGCGGGCAGGCAGTCTGCCAGTTCTGGCGAGGTCTGGCTGGGTATAAACTGCACAGCTTGGGCACAAAAATAATATCATGGAAGCTCTGTGAGTGTGGCAGACGTGGAATGGGCTCCTTCGGAATGTCGTCCAGGGGGATTCGTTTGCAACCTGTTTGCACCTGGCCGTGGCGAATTTCAGCTCGTCGAAGACCTTGTTTCTCCCACGCTTCCAACACTGCCTGACGCGCCAGAGAAAGTCACCGCATCGAAAGCAGCACAATAACCCACATTGGAGATGGGGGTTCGGTGGCGCCCAATCCGTTCTGAGAAAATTCCCAGTGGACGAGGAGAAGAAGCAGAGTCTGTAGTGGGCACAAACGCCGAACACTAACCAGATGGGATGACCACGTTGTTCTCCTCCCGCCGCAACATCCAAAGGTTTCAAGGTTTTTCAGAATCCTAACACCAGGAGCTGAGGCCCGGCGGGCTCCTCATCGGCAAGATTGCTTAATTTAGGGTGTACTTCGCTTAAGCAGCACCACCGTTATGGAGGAAGCAGCTGCAGCTTCACGTCGCTGTGGCTGCTGAACCACCATGAGGCTCATCCATCCACACCCCACTCACGGAAAGCTCTTGAGGGGCTTCAGTGATTCCCTTTGCTGTGCTTCAGGGGAACCAGCCTCTCCTGTCTGCCGCGTGCCGCCGGCTCAGTCGCGATCGTGCGCAAATCTCCAGGCCTGGTCTAAGAGGTATTAAGGGCCAGGAGAAGAGGAGAAAGCCCCGCGCTGAGATCTTCCGATGTAGCCGTCCTGGGAAACAGACAGGACTCTGGCGCTGATCTCAAATGGCCTCTCGAACAGGCCCTGTTTAGCTCATTGGTCGCTGATAGCGTAAGGAAAATCGTTATTGCATTGTTCACACGGTCTTTCTCAACAGTCTGAGCAGGTTTTTCGGGGATGGTTCTTCCTCCTTTGCAAATTTGACGAGCTGCACCAACCTCCTTTGTGGCCAAACTGAATTTGCTTTGAAGCTTTGGACAGAAGTACATATGTCATCATTTGAAAAAGACATTAGATGCGTGAAGAAACAAAGGAAGTACAGGTCTCTTTATATGCCTGATGTCTGAGTTGCACCCCAACGACTAATTTGGCAATGAAGACCACAGATGACAAATACTGGAAATTGAAGAGGCTTCCTCTATTGATGTCAGCTCTTGTGGCTTTGTGCTCCAGTGAAGAGAGGTTGGTCAAACTGAGTTGTCAACCACCCCCCAGCAAAGTCGACGACTGACTCCATTATTTTCATCTAGATCCACTGTTTTCAAAGGATGAGGAGGTAGCCTGCGCCAATGGTTTATGAAAAGTGTGGACCTTTGCCATTATATCTTCTCTCGGAAGCTGTAAACGTCTTCATTTTGGCTGGGACGAGGTCCTTTGTTAATCAAATTGGCATTGAGCTTCCGTTATCCACCAGACCTGCCTGGCTGGCCGTGCTGGTGCCAATCTGGATGACAGCGAGTAGGCGTAGACTCTGACGGTGCCACAATATGTGTAGTGCTGGGAAGCTCATTATCCGGCTCAATATCAGTGTTCTGGTATCGGGGGCCCTGAGTCAACACTATAGCCCCAACAGCCCATTGGCTGAATGCGGGCTTGCCGTTGTCACTGTTCACCTCAGAGACTGAGGAACTGCCAAACTTTACCAACTGCAATCAAAATGGCTGAAATATATTACCAACATAAAGTTTGTTAAGTATTTGCTATTTAGACATGCAACACCATATTGAGTCAGAAATTATTTATTCATAGGAACAAATGAGGATGCTCATTGGAGCAGGCATAAAGGTCAAATCATTACACAATACACACACTTACTGTAGTCCAATCAGGCTCTAAATGCTTATTATTTGCTTTTTCGGTGTGTGTGTGTGTGTGTGTGTGTGTATCGAAAAAAACAAGAAAAAATTTAGCTAGAAAAATATTATAAACAAAATGAGACACAAAATCAGGTATTATTATTTTATTTTAATTCTATTTGTTTTTACAGAATTTGCAGCATTGTTGCAAATGAAAGTGACATTGAAATGTAACAAAAACGACGAATCTCTTTGATAAGTTTCTGTTTTGTTTTTTCGTTTATTGCTATGCATTGAAAATAATTTTTTTTCTGTGCCTTTCAGGGGAAATACACATGTTCTCATCTTTTTCCCCATTTCATGCCCCACAGGTTCGGTCAGGATATGAAAATATTCCAGCTGTTTAAAAAGGACAGCTTCGTAGGAGTTAATGCTACCACTGAACAAACCAGATATGTGGATGTATCCCGGCCGACTCCTTCATAAATACCACATCAGCTCGTTGCAAGTTTCATAAAAATAAAGACCCTTATTTAAATTAACTGCTGTACATACGCAGTGAGACGTCTGTGACAATAAATTAGGACTGAGGAGTAAATCTGAATAGAGAAATGGCTTCTTCCCCTATCTGTCATCAGAACGTTTCAGTCACATGGCTTTCTTTTGCTTTGCGAGTGATGCCTTTCACAATATCTCTGCATGCAACTCCTCCCATTTCCAACAGTTGCATAATGATGGCCACTTGTTCCATACAGATAGAAAATAAATTAAAATAAAATTGACTTCATTTGTGACAATGGTTTGTAGGTCGAGGGGGACAACACCATGAAAAATGACGTTAAAGTTCCAGCAACACTGAAAACGGCACCACCATCAAACCACTTTCAAGTGTCACTTATAATGTAACATCATCACGTGATTATAATGCTTATTCATGTCCAAGAATTAAGCAGAAATGCACATTTGTTTACAGGCCGCAAGGACAAAGTGTTTATCGCTTTCCGCCAGATGGAGTTACTCTGAACTTCTGGGGATTTTGCCAAATGGAACATAAGAGACTCACTCAAAGTTTTGGGATTATGTTCTTTCCAGAGGCTTCAAAGAAACTTGTGCCGGCCTGACTTGAATTTCATCAAAGAGCGATCCCAATGCACAGTGAAAGTGTTAGTCATAGGGGTAAAACAAACAAAAAAAAAGAGAATATATCGGATATCTATGACAGATGCCGTTTTATTTTCCTACATAAGGATATATTGACAAACTGTACTTTGAAAGAGTTTTGTTTTGTGGATAATAGTGCATTCAATTATTTAAGATTATGATGTGTATCAATAGGGTTAAATGCTATTGTTATGACCTCATAATACACTCATCATTACTTGTATGTTGCACTTCAAGTAAGGACTCAAGTAGAAGAATTTTACATTTCCATCCACAATAGTACTTTATATATTGTCATTTGGACTTGATTTACTATTAGGTGGACATAGACAGATTTTGAAATACAGGCATTCACAATAACACTGTTGGTCAGACAAGGATTTTTTTTCTTATTTTTTTAAATGCTGCATTAATGTGCTTTAACGCCAATAACACCTGAGGTACAGTGCATAACTGATCGCATGCTGCTACTGGGATGACGTTCTTGTTTTTCGGTACATCCAAAAGAAAGTGAGAATAATAAATAGAAATCATTTGAATAAAAAAAACAAAACCTATTTACAGCGATGCTTAACCTTTGAAAAGGTGCACAGCGAAGACACACTTAAGAAGGTTAACTGCTGGACAAGAAACAAGAAGCTACTGTATGATTGTCAATAGTGCATTTTGTGCTGTTGTTGCTGTGACGGTTTCTGACAGGTCCTCACTGCCTGCCACCTGGAAAACCTCTAAACCAAAGACTTGGAGCTGCGCGTGACGTGCCTTTTTCCCCTTGTCCACGAGCAGTTAGGAGAGCTGGGTTTAAGGACACCATTGCCCCTCTTAACATAATTCATAAATCGCGCTATCTGCTTCTGCCCAGCTGTTGTGGGTGACCCGCGACGGAGTCCGCAACCCAACATGTGCATTGCTACCCACGCGTTCTACCACCTGCTGAGAGCCGCTGTGCCGTCCTGCGATACTAAAACGTATGGCTGACATCTGGTGGCCAAACGTCAGCTACGATAACTTTGCGTTGGAGCCGTTGTGCACGGTGCAGCTGACTTATAGTTATGTCTAGTCTGAACCACGGCCTATCTATGTCTCTGCCATAGCAGCATTCCGACAAGGGTTTGTTTTCAGGGTCAGTATTGATAACGGTCTTGGCAGTACTTGTCCCCCGCCGTGGTCTGTCACGGCTGGGAAGTGTACGCAAGAAGCGTCTGCCTAGATGCCTCGGTCCTAAAGCTCAAGTTGGCACTGTTGGCAGGGTGCGGGGTGTTTCGGGAGACGAGGCGAAGGTCATTCCTGCAGCAGGGTCTCCCTCCAGTCAAAGCAGTGGTTGGGTCCGTGCGTGAGGGGGAGGATGGGGGGGTCCACCAGCTGCCAGCCCCCCGTGTCTCCCTGCTCCTCACAGGCACAGAAGCCGAGGTAGGGGATCTAAGGGACAGAGGACACAGGGAGTTGAACCAGGGACCAGACGAAGCCGTGAGCAGGCCAAGTGTACAGCACGGTGTTGACAGGGTTAACAAACAGATGTGGGAGAAAACACCCTTGTTTGGTTCTTTTGACATTGTTTACTCTCTGGATGGATAAACCAAATTGTGTACCGTTGGTTAAGGGGTCCCACAAGGTTCTATTTTTGTCCCGTTACTATTCACTTTATTCACGTGAGTAGTAATACTAATTCACAAACTTAAAACTGTCATATTCAAATCGGCAAGAACGTGCCAGCCTCTGGACGCGCATAAATGACAAAAAACAAGTAAAATATAGTATTTGACGCGGCGAATTTTGACACTGACACCGAAAGAGGGAAGGAAGAATTGAGGATCGACACTGCATAGAGGAAGAGTAAAATAAAGTTAGAATCCTTGGGCAGAAGAGGAGGAGAAGCTTCCGGCCGACCTTGCGGACCACCTGGATGAAGTCCTTGGCGTTGTGGGGGCTGTGGCCCTGGAGCTGGCGCGTGCAGGCCTCCAGGGAGGAGGCGTGGGCCACGATCAGCACGTTATTTCCTGTGGAGGGAGAGCAGCCGCCGGTCCGGTCCGGACCGTCATTAAACAGGCGGGTTTAATGACGACTACAAAACGCTTCACACTGTAATTTATCAAACCAAGGCTTATACTTGCATGAAAGGTCCAGCTTTATGGTTTGTTTAGACAGAGCAGTTCGAGCAGCTGTTTTGCAACACACGCACATCCACGCGCAAATGACTATTATTGCGACATCAAACGCCGAAGCGGACGACTCATCCCGACATGAAGACCTACGTCTGCGCCCGCTCCCTTACCAGTGTTTTTGCAGTCGGACAGGATATCTTTCGTCACCTGGTAGCTCCTGCTGATGTAGCTCTCATAGGACTCTGCGACGGTGAGCTTGCTGACGGGAATGAGAGGTCTTCCAGGAAGCAAACAAAAGGGGATCAGAAAAGCACCAGCAGCAGGTCTGGAAACCCCCCTCTCGCTTCACCACGTATCGACATGTTATTTGAAGCCCCCTTCTCTTATCAGCGGCCAAAGCTAGCACCTGCTGTTTATCGTCTGTTTCCATACCATGTTTTTATAACCACTGACCTGATCATCATGAATCATCATGTGATTTTTATGGTAAAATGGTCTTCTATAATTTGGAGGGTACGCTGACTATGAGTTTTGAAAAGCCAGCCAGATTTAGCAAATATCCTAACAAGTCACTTCCTAAATGTTAAGGGTCACATTTGAATTCATTTTATCGCGCCACCTCGTGGGAATAGGAATTAGGCCTCAAAATAAGGAGGGTGTTGAATTCTGATCAATGTCACCTTGTAGAGAACAGGTTGCTATTCACTTTTCTGTCCTACACAGAGTATTTAAGGAATCATATGAAATGTGTGTCCTCCAAACAGTGAGCCCGCGGCAGGCTTCTTTCCTCACCGGTACGTTGTGTCCACACTAAAGTGCGCCGAGGCCAAGTCTGTGGGAAGGATCCAGGCAGGCAGTGAGTTTCCAGAAACCCACTTGGTCCACTCGAAGAGCCCTGGCTCCACCCGCATCTTCATCTTGGCGTCCTGCTGCAGGCCTAGAGAGAGAAAGAGAGAGAGAGAGAGAGAGAGAGAGAGAGAGAGAGTTCTCAAAGAAGGATAATCCCATGAAGTCATCCAGTTGACAACCGGGGTGTGCCTCTTAAAACAGTAAGGGCCTAGCTGCTGTACAACCCAAACACAAGTGCAGCAAAATCATTTTTTATTTCCCCAGGATACCTTTGAGGATGTTCTGTGCAGTCTGAACGCAGCGCAGGGAGGGAGAGCAGTACACAAAGTCAATCACGGTGTTACTCTCCAAGAGGGCTTCGCCTGGAACGTAAACGGGAAGAGAGACGCTGCGTTCAAGTCCAAATAAATGGATCACATTATTTCATTTGCGCAGGCACCAACTGTATGGACGTACCCACGAGCCGCGCCTGCGTGGATCCAAACACAGTGATGGGGGCATCCATGTCGTAATCTCTCTGCCCACTGCCCCACAGGGGCAGACTTGGAGGCATGTTCAGGTTAGAACGTATGTATCTACCTGCAGTGAAAAATACAAGTATAGTTAAATGACTTTCTATGGAAAGTTATCACTTTCCCAACACAGTCACATTGGAAATTTAAATTGGCCAAGTGGCGAATTTTAGGGAAATCCCCCAATATTGGCTTACCAACAAAACTGGTTATGTTGGGCCAACTTCACCAGATAAGTTTTCACGGCTCCGAAACGGAACCATGATCACTACTTCTCCTTTTTTTGTGATTGTAAGCGGTCCACTGGCCCTACAAAGCCAATGCCATAATGTTTCTAGTTCAATCTATAGTGACAATTAACATTTCTTCAAGCGGCCTGACACATATTCATGAGTGGGGCTGAACAAACTGAGGTTGGATTGATGTTTCCTGTGTGTAGGCTCTACTGATTCCTCAGTCAGCCTTTATGAATCGAGGGTCTCATAATCAGTCATCCTCACCTTTACCGTCTGAGCAGAGGGAGAGCCAGTGTTTACCAAAGACTACGTCCATCCTCTCGCCGTGACGACAGACAAAGAGTGTGCGTTTGGGCTGCCGAGAGTGACCGCTGCTGATTCGCAACACCTGGGGGGAAAACAGGAAGAGAAAGTGGTCGCTGCTGACCAGACTGTGGTCCCTGATTACCATGAAGGCATGAGACTAAAATCAGGCTTCAAGGACTTTGGCTCTGCCCACCTGCATCGGATGGCAGATGAGACTGAGGGTGGACGCGTCGCCGGGACTCGCGTTGTCGGGTCGACGGCTGTCCAGCAGCCCGTCAAACATTCCCCTGTCCCTGTCCCTGTCCCTGCAGGCCTTGTCAGAGGGTCCACAGCTGAAGAAGGAATGGGATCTGGGGAAAACAAGGTAGTCCGGTCAGAACATGGAGTCAAGTCGCAGCAGTCACAATGAATTTCTCATTTTTCGGTGGTCCAAGCTAAGAAAAAGAGACCAACACCGTACCACCCACCAACAGCATGGAGAATACCAAAGGTACATTAAAGAGCTTTCGCTCCACAATGTGTTTAATTGTTTATTTTGGACTTTAGGAAGTCAATGTGGGAGCTGGAGCTGATCGACCCTGAGCGGCATTCCATTTTGATCTACTATAGTTAACATGAAGGGCGGAGACAGCTCAAAGCACACTCAAATGTAATTAGATAGAACCCGCTGTTCTCTGTCCATCCCACCCCAACGTACCCGTGGAACACCCAGGTGTCCGACTCGTCGGCCCGGCTGATGTAGTTCTCGGGCAGCAGGCCTGACAGCCCCGTGGCCAGCAAGGTTCCGTGCACCCAGCCCTCGCTGGCGCTGCTCTGGTCCACCGGAGACATGAAGACAAAGTCCCCGGGCGCCAGCTCCAGCTCGTCCTCGTTCTGAGGTACGTATGGATACATCACCCGCAGCGTCTGAAGAGCGAGGGGGGTGGAGGGGTTTAGCCAAGAAAAAGAGGTTTTGCGGGCAATGTATTTTTTTCGAGACACGAGAGAATTCCAACCTCGTGGTTGGCGAAGCGAATGTCCCGGGAGAAGAGCACGGCCAGCCAGTCGCAGCCCAGCTTGACCTCGATGCCCTTGGCCAGCTTCTCCAGAGACGGCAGGTGGTCCGTGGGGAAGTGGTAGGCGAGGGTCACGTGGAGCTGCTTCTTGTGCGGCTCGATATGCACCTCTGAAGACATGGGCAAAAGGACGGACAGATGAATGTCACTTTGTTACACGGCTTTGTGGAATACTCCATTCTGATTGGTAAATGCCAACGGTTGTTACATGCAACCACCACTTTGTCTGATTTCAAGTCCCTTGTTTCACGCCACCTGCACCTGACGCTAGGGCTGTGACTGTATGAGTTTATTCTTACCGTGGTGAAAAGCTACGTATAACCGTGGTATTGCAGTTTACCGACGGGGGGGAGGTAAGAGAGTGACGGAGAAGGTGTCCAATCACGCTCGGTGCTTGTTTCGTTGCATCAGGAAACGGAATAAAATAAAAGAACCTACTTCTAAAACAAAAACACACTGTTCTGGCGCACCGATCACGGGTGCCCATCGTTGGCGCGCCGTGGACACATACGGTACCGTCAGAGAGGGAGCGATCGGGGTGCAGAGCTGAGATTAGTTTATATAAAAATGATTAAGGATATATTGAGGGGGACATCTCTCTGATTTTCTGTTTTGTTCTATTGTTTTAATAGTCCAGACCACCTGCATGCCCCCCGGTAATTTCCGCCCCTGGCCGTGCCCCGTTTAATTCGCATTGAACAGCCGATTCGTATTCGACACACACAAAATAAATCCCTCGTATGTTTAATGGACTTATTATAAAGCATGTAATAAGTGAAATAATGTGCATCCCTTACATAGGAAAACTAATGTTTAAATGTTCCGAGAAAATTCCGAGAAAATTACAAAATGTATAAAATTCAAGTATTTTATGGTTCTATGTTGTAAGAACAAAATCTTTGGAGGGTAAAATTGCAAAGCTCAATCATTTATTTTTGTAATCATCTCCTAAAAAAGGGGAAACCCGGTTCAGATGAAGGGATGAAAACCGCAGAGCCAAAAAAACTGACAACAGGTGTCGTAAAACATGTGGATTTATGTCGCGTTTTGAAAATGAGCGATAAATCCATCCCCGAAAGTAGTTCCACTTCACTGCAAGGTGGAAATCTGGTGAAAGTGACTGAGGATTACAGGGAGCTTATACCACATGGCTCCGACGCAGCGCTGGGGATTTGACACTGAGCTGCCTTCAAAAATACTTTTCTGGCAGCCTGTCTCTGACGGATTTGAATAGAGAGTGACGGGTTGACCCGAGCGTGCTCTGACAAACCCAAATGAGCAGCATCAGAACAGGGGCTCATGCAGTTGAAGCCCGTGCAATTACCACAGAGGACGTGTCGTGGGAAATTACGGCTTCTCCAAATGACCAGAGTTTAAAAAAAACCTCTGCTTCACATCATAGATTGTGAGGTGCTCCCAATTTATCCAATGTAATTGTAAAAAGTGTGCCTTTGCAGCGTGTCAGATTTAATAATAAATATTATTAATATTATTAATATTATATAGAATATATATTTGCTTTATAGTCGTTTTTTAAGGAAATTTCAATTTTTTTTGCCAATTTCTTATATTTTTATTGAATACATTATTCAATAAATCTATCTATGTATCTATGTATCTATGTATCTATCTATCTATCTATCTATCTATCTATCTATCTATCTATCTATCTATCTACCGTCCGTCCGTCTATCTGTCTGTCTGTCTGGGAATCACTTTCCAGAATCCAACATAGTAGTAGTAGATTAGTCTAGATTAGATTAGTCTAGTAGTAGATTATATGTGTCAAATGTTATATTATAATACTGTTAAAAGAAAAAGAGCCACTTTGGCATGAGATAAAGTTTGTTTTAAAAGAATATTATTTCTAATTTTATACCAGAAATTCATTATTTTCTTTGACTAAAGGTCCTGACACAGTTTCTTAGTAATAACAGAGTTTTCAATATTATCAGATGTAATATCAGATGCTCTCGGCACTCACCTGCTTTTCTGGCGGCTTCCGAGGCAAAGTCGGCCGCAAACTGCTTGAGGACATCGGCGACCTGCTCCTCCACGAAGAGGCCGATGAAGTTGGAGGAGGTGTAGAGCTGCAGGGGCAGCGGGCTGGGGAAGCGACCTCTCCACTGGGCCACGGTGCCCTGCAGGGCCTCGCACAGAGCCTCCACCTTCTGATCTGCACACTGCAAAGGGAGAGAACCAATGGAAGAATGCCACATTCGAAGATCCACATTCAAAGTGGCAATGTCAAATCGCCTGTGTGGCGGACCCCGCCACTAACAATAGGAATTGAATATTGAGGAGCACATGCATAATGCATAACAAATACATTGAATGGCTGTTTCTCCTTCAGTGCCAGCTCAATAAATATGGGATGAAATTTATCCCAAATATGGATTTTTAAACAAAAAAATCGTACAGATTTCCGCTTTATTATTATATTATTATTATATTTTCATGCCTTCATGATTCACTAAATTATGTTTTACGTGGTGAGTCCCACTCCCATTACCTCTGCAAAAAGTGAGCTTTTGGCATGATCTACAGCAGTGAGGAAATATCAGTTATAGTACCAAATGCATGCCATGTTAGGATCTTACAGGTGAATCTGACCATTACTTGGAGCATCCTGAATCATTGTTTTGAGCAGAGAACACCAAAAAGGTGGAGGAATAGAATTTGCTGGACTCAAGATCAAAATGTGGCATTTCATTCCCTTCGACATGACCATATAAATCATAAATCAATAACCCTTAACCCCAAACCCTAACCCTTTACCTCAGAGAGGGGGGCCAATACATTGTTGCCCGTGCACCCTCCTTATTGGGGACCCTGTAAAAACGCAACCCACTACATAACCCCAACCCTAGCTCTGCCCTAACCCTTTACCAGTTATTGTCCCTGCCTGCTTTTCCAAGTTGAGTGAGCGTGCTCCACCTTGTTGGGGTTGCTTTGGGATTAGCAGCAGTGGTCTAAAGGCTTTGAATCATACCTACTGCTTCCAAATTCAAATATTTTCATGTCCATTACTGATGCATGAAAAAACAAGAATACCGACACTGATGGCTGAATGGCAGAATTCCTTATTTTGTTCCTTATTTTCCCGTCAGCCAGGACTCACCATGAAGAACTGGCAGAGCGTGATGTGGGGAAAGATGTTGTGCGCCTTGTTCTTGCCGCAGGTGACGCGACTCTGTTGCCAGAAGTGCGATAGCTGGTTCTGCAGCGGCCCGCTGGGGCGCAGGTAGAGAACATACTCCCTGGGCAGCGGGTCGTCCAGGAACGGGTCGTCGACGTGGGAGAACAGCCTGCACGGGAGGGAAGGGGGGGGGGGGGGGTTCACTCAATGTGAAAAGTGTCGTAAAAGGTAAAACAACAAAAGTAAACATGTCGCAAAGGCCTGAGAATTCTGAAATGAACCAGCTTCCTCTCTCCAGCAGGGGGTGTTGTAATGCACTGCATACATCATACATGTATGTGCGAGGTGGGGACCTACCAGTCACATGCTGCCTGCACACTCCGGCCTCCAGTCGAAACCAACGCCTTCAGTCTGCAGAGGATAAAGAGAGAGGGAGAGGGACGGATAAACGAAGAACGTGTCATTCCACAATACGTAAAAAAAATCAAGTCAAGTCAAGTCAAGTCAAGTCACCTTCGATACATACTCAGAATCAGAATTCATATATTGTGCCTAGTACATTTTCATAAACAAGGAATTTCTAATGGTGAGGATTGGTGCGTTTCTCTAGAGACGATTAGCATATAAAAGCTTAAAATTCTGAAAAAAACAAACAAAAAAAAGATTACATTTTAATAAAATAATAACATTAATAAAATACGATAAAATTATAAATAAATACATAAATAGATAAATAACAAACAACTAACAAATAAATAAAATAAAATAAAATAAAAATAAATATAATTGCCAAATATACACGGCTCTGTTTCTAGAATGAGCGAAGAAAGGCTTTTTTTGCAGACCTATGAGTAACACGGAGTTAGTCTCAAGTGTCAGAGGCCTCCTTTGACTTTCGTTTCTCCTTCCAGTAACATGGAGTTCGAGCCCCATCATTCCTCACAGGAGGAGTATGAGTAAGAGTAAAATAAACGTGTGTGTGTGTGTGTGTGTGTGTGTGTGTGTGTGTGTGTGTGTGTGTGTGTGTGTGTGTGGGTGTGCGTGTGCTCTGCACCTGTGGTTGACACAGCGATGCGCTCGCCGCTGAGTAAACGTCTCCGAAGCGAGAGAAGTGTGAGCTCCCATTTTTATTTTATTAAGTCATCGAGGCAGCCATCAAAAAAATGTCACGAGAGGAAAAAATAACCAAAATCCTGTAAATAATTCAACAGTTTTCCGCCGGTTTTCACTGGCTGCAGCAAATATTAGCAAATATGTGTGTCTCTGAAACTCATCCTCGACAGAACGATTCCGTGGAGTCTAAACAGGCGGTCAACTCTCTAACCGTAGGTCAATACTTAGAGTATCCAATTATTTACATCTTTATTCTAGTTCAAGAAGACATGTGAAAGCCGCGGAACATTTTCATCATCTGGGTTAACGCCACCGTGAAACAGCATATAGAGGAGCACACACTTGACGCAAAAACATTGAATGGCTGTTTCTCATATAGTGCAAGCTCAAAAAAAAAGATAAAATATGTGCTAAAAGAAGAAAAATAAATCTTACGGATTACCACTTTAATAAAAAGCATAATTTCATACAGCCCTGTATGCAAGATGTCTTGTCTGTATTTTGTAATTGGCCGATCGATCATTCCTGACTTTAAATTTGGGGCTTTCTGTTTGGAAAGAGAGGAAAATCTCTAACATCCGCAAATCACACATCTCTCATTAGTGTGGCTAATACTAAACTAAACATTCTTTGGTTGACGGAGGAAAAAACTCATAGGCCAGCACGGCCGTAGTGCCCAAGTCAGAGAAGCCAGAGGATAAGCATCGCTCTCTGATAAGGCCCTGGAGGGTTTGCGTGTGTGTGTGTCTATGTGTGTGTGTGTGTGTGTGTGTGTGTGTGCGCAGGGGAGGTGATTGGAATCAATCGATTATACTCCAAACATCAGTGACTCTTCTCTGACATCACAGATGTTAGACCGGGCTGAAGAGCCTGGAGACACTTTCTTATGTTTTCCCAGCGTCTCCGGCTGCCTCAAACATCATCAAGCGTCCTCAGTTTGGGGATCCAGAGGATTTGGGGTCCAAACGACTCCAAGGGAATGAATGGAAACCCGCTCACTAAGTTGAAGCCGGTCCTTCAAGTGACTTACTGCAGGACGATTAAGCGCATAAAAAAACAAAAAAACTCACTCCTCTTCGCCTCCTCCGAGTACCTATCACCTGGAGCTGCGAGAGAGAGCGATTTGATTATTCATACCGGGGGCACAGGGAATCCAATTAGCCACCGCTCGCCGGAAAGAAGGGAGCTTTGCTTTCCCTTTGGGATGTAAAGGAGATGCTGGAGATCTGAGATAATGTGTGTGTGTGTGCGTGCGCGTGGGCGTGTGTGTGTGTGTGTGTTTGTGTTGTGGGGGATGCATAGAGTGCATGCTTTGTTTAAGGGATTTGCCTGCATCATGTGACCATGTGACCTGATAAGATACAGTATAACGCAGCGGCTCTTTATCCCCCATAGAGATATGTGTCAAATTTGAAATACAAAATCTATCTATCTATAGAATTTATGGCAAAAACTTATAAATAATTCTGAATATTACTAAAGCATGTAATAGGGTGTATCAACAAGTAATCAACAAAGCCAAAGCTGATTGGCTCATAACAGGAAGCTGTTTTTTTTAAATTACGCTAAACGGAAAACGATTGGCCAAAAACACGGCAACATCTGTTTGGCTGAAATCCACTCCGTGCATGCAGTTTTGCGGCAATGAATGCATGTATCCCTCGTCACATACACCCAGAAGTGGCTTCAGCGCATGTAATATGCTTTCTACGGTCAGGCTTGGTCTACTCTATTTATGGAGTAGTGGTGTGTGTGTGTGTGTGTGTGTGTGTGTGTGTGTGTGTGTGTGTGTGTGTGTGTGTGTGTGTGTGTGTGTGTGTGAGGGAGAGAGAGAGAGAGAGCAAGAGAGAGAGAGAGAGCGAGAGAGAGCGAGAAAGCACATTTGTGTGTGTGTGTTTAGGGGTGTAAGAAATAGGCATACACATAACAATAATGGTTCTTTTGTCCTTTTTTTGTCCGATCCTATTTCGCAACACAGCATTGTATCTAGGGCTGAAATAAAAGGTTATTTTAATAAAATAATTGTCACTATTATTATTATTATTATTATTATTATTATTATTATTATTATTGTTATTATTATTATTATTATTATTATATTAGTATTATTATATAATTATTAGTGTTTGTGGTGTTGGGATGGTGTGATTTGAGCAGCCACAACTGTCTCGGGTCTAGGTAATTGGGGCCCTGGATCAGTGGGGCTGCATCTGCATACCTGTTACTCGTTGATTGGTCTAAAGAGCAACAGGTAAAACCCCCATGCCCACACACACTCAGGAGAGAAGCCCTTGTCATGACATGCTGTCCATCAGCTCCAGGGGCTTGTTCCATCCAGCCCCCTCTCTACAATATACTTGTGTTTCTCTCAACCCCATCATTTGTGTCTCTGTGCTGGAGTGCTGAATATGCCACTAGGGTGGCGTGTGGCATATTATTTATATTTGTAATAATTAGGGGTCAAACCTGCAGGGCTGTTACATCAGTGTCTGGAAAACGACAATCTCTGAACCCACGAGCATAGTTGAGGTGTAGTTAGAACTGGGACGTCTCAGACTTTTTTTTATCCATATCAATCTACATTTGGAGAAAAAAAATTGTGAAAAACTGTTGAAAATCTACAGAACGTTGGCGTACCTTGATTCGTTTATGGAGTGGGGAGCTTAGCTCCAACATCATACAGTTTGTTATATTTGTCCAGGTTGTGGCTCTGGGTAGTCATGCGCACCTGGTGAGGTATGCGATATAGGGCTGTGCAATCGATCGTATTTTCATCGTCCTCGCGATATGAATATGCATGATAACACTTTGCAAAATACAGCCTGAAAGGCGATGGATAACAAAAATCGTTTTATTAAATAAACCTTTTTTTTATCCACCTGAGAGCGCGACGCCATTTGCGATTGATTATCTAGTGGACTCAAAACAGGAAGTGATGGTGGGTTCACCGAACCCGAAAAACCCGGGAGTAACGCTGTATTCCATGGAGCTCGGATAGCTGTAATTCATGTTGTTTTCCATCAGATATTTTCTTTGTTTCAAGAGTTGTTTTTGTTGTGTTATGAAATAATTGTATTGTTTGTGTGTTTTCGTGTTCCAGATAACAGCGAAAAGCTGAAAGTCGAAGACAATAAAGAAGCAGTGGGCAGAACGTCCACCGTGCGTTCCATGTGAACTCGGAAATTTGTAGTTGGTGTTGGCAGGAAGTGATGCTGCTATTTTTTTTATTAATAATAATAATTTCAACCATAAAATAAAGCAAAATAAGGTTTTTCATAAATCCTCGTGGCAAGTTATCTGAATCTATAAAGAGGCTTCTTGAATTGAAAGGTTTAATCAGTTTATGCATCAGTGTAGAACTCTTGATTTTAATGAGAGAGCCAGACGTTTGTATTTTGTAAATACACACAGTAAAGATTTTTTTCATCATGACATCATTTTACCATTATTTCCTTACTGACCACTCATTGCAAGTATTTTGATTGGCTTATGAAATTATCGCAACTTATGATCACTTGTGCTCACTTAGAATTAGAATTATGACGGGAAAACTCTATTAATGGCAAACTCAAAGAGAGGGGCTCAGCCAAAGTGACTTTAAGGTCAGAACCGCTGGTTCATAGCCTGGCATGGAGGCAGAAGTCAGCGGGAATGTACTTGATTACGAACAATGCGCGCTTTAAAAAATTCTTCTCTGTCTGTGCGTGAGAAACAGAAACAAGGCAGAGATAGGTGAAAGAGGACAGCAAGGGTGCTTTCGGTGTGTGCAAGGGAAAAAAGCGCTTCAACTGCAGGCCCAAACTGGGCCCGAAACCCGTAAATCAACCCAGCTACAGAGAGCTTTGAAGACGAGCCGGCCGACCAGTGCAGGTGCTCAACCACAATACATCACATACATCTGAAAATCGCAACCGTGCAAAAAGGGGCTGCAATGACAAGTAGGAAGTCAGTCAGCTTCAGTCTTAATGTCAACCTGACAGGAAATCAGGAACCCCCAAAGTTTCTGGGCTGCATTTAAGCACAGTAAGAAGCTGCAGCAGTGTGGTAAGTTTCTGAATCGTAACAGGGGTATATAATATAATTTTAATAAGCAAACCTATGCTTTAAGATTTCCAGTCTAAATAACCAACTTTGATACCATAAATGGGATGGGTTTCAGAATTTAAATTTGTCACTTATAGGTTCACTAATGTCTCCCATGACCAGAACAAATTAAGAACACAGATTTTCTTGCCTTGGCCAATAGAAGGCAATAACTGAATAATTAACTGAATAATCAATAATAAAATCAAGTAAAATCTTTTCCCTGTTCATCGTTGTCACCTTTAATAATAATGAGTTTACAGAAAGAGTTTGAGCCTCCTCTTAATGATAACAAGTTAATTAAACATGCCAGCACCCATTCAACAGAGCCAAACTAAGAATATTATAAGGGACACAGTGTACGAGTACCTTGCTTAGTAATAAAACCACCACAAGGGATAAATACTTATACACACCAAAAGAAATCCAACCAACGTTGCTTGTCATAGTTGTCAGCACACAGGCTCCACAGACTGTACATCACGCCAAGATCAAACAATTTTATTTTGTACTATTTTACAAAAGCCATCCAAAATTCAAGTTGTTGACACATTTCAGCCTGGAACATGTTCCGAAAGGCGTTTTCCAAGGCTCTTGAAGCTTTGCCAAAACCCCCCCACCCCCCCCCCCCCACCCCAAAAAACAGGGACTCTTTGTCCAGGTGCACAAAGTTTGGGACTGGGAAAAGGGACCCTCCCTCTCTGCTCTCCAAGACCAATGCATTAATTCATCCAGGAAGTCCAAACAAGCCCAAGAACAACACCCAGTGATCTGCCTTGGCCTCCCTGGCTCACATGTGGCCGGTTTTAATGACTGCACCGGCAGAGGGAACAGTAGGAGGGGAAGTTTAATAGATAGGTGCGCCAAACTACATTGATGCTTGCTTAATGTATTATTTATTCATTTGATCTACAGTACTTATAATAATAATAATAATAATAATAATAATAATAATAATTATTATTATTATTATTATTATTATTATTATTTATTATATTAATCAATATTAATATCATTTTTTTATTATTTTTATTATAATTATTATGATATTGTTCTGGGAAAATTCTCAGAATTTTGAAATCTAAAACAATTTGAAACAGAGAACGGCAGAAGTTACGAACACGGTATCTCTAGTTTGAACCTGTATGCCACGAACACCTTCTGGTTGAGATTTCATCCAAATTGATCCACATACGGAGCAGAAATGCGTGAAAAACCGACCAAATTTGATCTATATCACAAATGCGGTCCAATGCATTTCGTGTCATTATATGTCCAGCTCAGCTAAAAGTATCTGGAACACAACAATGACATAAGCTACAAACACGGTTAAGGTGTTGTTTAAACAGTTATGCCACAAGCATCTCATGGTTAAAATTTCATCCAAATCTATCTACATACAGAGCAGATATTAGTGAAAAACCCAACAACTTTGACCCCAAATAGTCAGCTGGATCTGCTTGGCGGATATGCCACTTTTTGTAAACAAAATGAATGAGATGAGATTTAGAGTAAGACGCTTAATGACATCATCATACTATTTACTATAAATGTGCATGTACATTACAAACTATGTGTTAATGCGTGTATTTATGTATCTTCTTACCTGGTAGATGTCAGTTGATCTGATCGATTGATATTTTATCTCCGTGGTCCCCAGTGACTCAAGGTCAGTCACAATATTCATAAAGAAAGTACAATGGACGTAACTCCACCATGTTTGATGTTTGTATGTTTAGTAAATTGTGATGCATTTCACAGAAACCAAAAAACTGTAACACAACAATCTTAAAGTTCAGCGAGTGCTTTTAACACACTCATTCAAAAATAAGCACCTCGGCGGGATGTCGTGGCAGGACCCGAAACAGCAACATTATGAAGTGCTCGGTTTGGTAACCACTTCTTTCTTATAATAAAACAACTTTCAGAATTCATAAGGGTAGTATATAGGTTAATAATTGGAATGTGCCTTTTAACGCTGCAATGGGTTAGTGGTTTGTTGTCCTAGCAGATTATTGTTACATCAAGAAATACAGCAAGAACCTCACCATTGAAAATGTGTAATGACATCTGATCCTTTTTTTAATTAATTGCTCCACCTTCTGCACCACCTCAGTACTTTTCATCTTTGGTACAATTGTTCAGGCATTAAAACATTAGCCATCCCACTATTCCTTTGTGCAATGGACTGGTTGCTTGAAGGCATCTTCATTGTTATTCATCAACTTCCTTCTTCTCTCTTCTATCCTATACCCTGTACCTTCTACCCTCCAACTTCTATGTTACACCTTCTCCCTTCCACATTCTACCTTCCCCCTTCTACCTTGTCTCTTCCACCTTCTCCCTTCTACTTTCTCTCTTCCACATTTCACCTCCCCCCTTCTATCGCTCCCTTCCACATTCTACCTCCCCCCTTCTACTGTCTCCCTTCTACCTCCTACCTCCTAACTTCTACCTTCTCCCTTCTATCTTCTCTCTTCCACATTTCACCTCCCCCCTTCTATCGCTCCCTTCCACATTCTACCTTCCCCCTTCTACTGTCTCCCTTCTACCTCCTACCTCCTAACTTCTCCCTTCTACCTTCTCTCTACCACATTTTACCTCCCCCTTCCACATTCTACCTTCCCCCTTCGACCTTCTCTCTTCCACCTTCTCCCTTCTCCCTTCTACTGTCAGCCTTCTACCTCCTACCTCCTAACTTCTACCTTCTCCCTTCTACCTTCTCTCTTCCACATTTCACCTCCCCCCTTCTATCGCTCCCTTCCACATTCTACCTTCCCCCTTCTAATGTCTCGCTTATACCTCCTACCTCCTAACTTCTCCCTTCTACCTTCTCTCTACCACATTTTACCTCCCCCTTCCACATTCTACCTTCCCCCTTCGACCTTCTCTCTTCCACCTTCTCCCTTCTACTGTCTTCCCTTCTACCTGCTACCTCCTAACTTCTACCTTCTACCTTCTCTCTTCCACATTTTACCTCCTCCCTTCTATCGCTCCCTTCCACATTCTACCTCCCCCCTTCTACCCTCTACCTTCTCTCTTCCATATTCTCCCTTCCCCCCTCTCCCTTCCCCCTTCTTCCTTCTACCTTCTCTCTTCCACCCTCTCCCTTCTACTGTCTCCCTTCTACCTCCTAACTTCTCCCTTCTCTCTTCCATATTCTCCCTTCCCCCTTCTCCCTTCGCCCTTCTCACTTCTACCTTCTCCCTTCCACATTCGACCTTCTCCCTTCTGCTGTCTTCCTTCTCCCTCCTACCTCCTAACCTCTATCTTCTACCTTCTCCCTCCTACCTCCTAACCTCTATCTTCTACCTTCTCCCTCCTACCTCCTAACCTCTATCTTCTACCTTCTCCCTCCTACCTCCTAACCTCTATCTTCTACCTTCTCCCTCCTACCTCCTAACCTCTATCTTCTACCTTCTCCCTCCTACCTCCTAACCTCTATCTTCTACCTTCTCCCTCCTACTTCCTAACCTCTATCTTCTACCTTCTCCCTCCTACCTCCTAACCTCTATCTTCTACCTTCTCCCTCCTACCTCCTAACCTCTATCTTCTACCTTCTCCCTCCTACCTCCTAACCTCTATCTTCTACCTTCTCCCTCCTACCTCCTAACCTCTATCTTCTACCTTCTCCCTCCTACCTCCTAACCTCTATCTTCTACCTTCTCCCTCCTACCTCCTAACCTCTATCTTCTACCTTCTCCCTCCTACTTCCTAACCTCTATCTTCTACCTTCTCCCTCCTACCTCCTAACCTCTATCTTCTACCTTCTCCCTCCTACCTCCTAACCTCTATCTTCTACCTTCTCCCTCCTACCTCCTAACCTCTATCTTCTACCTCCTCCCTCCTACCTCCTAACCTCTATCTTCTACCTTCTCCCTCCTACATCCTAACCTCTATCTTCTACCTTCTCCCTCCTACCTCCTAACCTCTATCTTCTACCTTCTCCCTCCTACATCCTAACCTCTATCTTCTACCTTCTCCCTCCTACCTCCTAACCTCTATCCTCTACCTTCTCCCTCCTACCTCCTAACCTCTATCTTCTACCTTCTCCCTCCTACCTCCTAACCTCTATCTTCTACCTTCTCCCTCCTACATCCTAACCTCTATCTTCTACCTTCTCCCTCCTACCTCCTAACCTCTATCTTCTACCTTCTCCCTCCTACATCCTAACCTCTATCTTCTACCTTCTCCCTTCCGCCTTCTACCGTCTACAGATTTTGGTCAGCATAACTTCAGGATGAATACAGGCTTAAACCACTGGCTAGGCGGTCATGGCCTCACCGCATGTTGTGCAGACTAGTCCAGCTGTTGCGTCTCCTGTGCGTCCGAATGTGGGTGAACCCAGTCTGGGGGAGCGACGTGAGCCAAGTGGCTTAAACGATTAATGCTAGTATTTTGGGATGTTGTTAAACAAGGGGAGGTCTAAGCCGAGTCACACAGGTGGATTAATGCTTGTCGGGAGATTTTAGGAGTATCCCAACGTAAAAAGAAGCATGAAGATTTGTTACTAATTTCAGCTTTAGTCATGGGAGTACGCAGACATACGCCACGGTTAGTGGATCAAAGCACGAGAGGAGCCGGTTTACTGGGCAGAGCTTGTTCCTCTTCCTTGGCAGGGCTGCTTGTGCCTCATCTTTATGTACGCACTTGAGCTCCTTGACCTTATTACCGCTTGAATTTGATCAGACCGAGTTGAATTGAGCGGAGCGACGGCGGCTCTGCTCTCACGGCCCTCGCTGTCTGAGTCATAGTGAAAATGCATTATGCATGAAGTGAAAGGGGAGCCAGGATGCCATTATTAGGTTGCCTTCTCTGGGATATTAAGACACCAAATGCCTCCCTCCAGTCATCCGGGGGACTTGGGACTCGGAAGGGAGCGGTTATTGTGTTTCCACATTTCGAAAATCGCTGCATTGACTGTCAAACACAAAATGATGAAACCAGTTGATACCAAAAGCAACCTACCAAATTAGGAAAATAGCCAATTTGACCTATCCGCAAAAGTTGTCGACAACTGCTTTGAGACAGATGCTTGCTAGCGCTCAATTATATATATGTGAAATCACAGCGCTTCTTTTCCAAGATTGCCGAATTAATTGGATACTGTGACAAAACGTGCCTGTGTACACAAACATGTTCAATCTTAAAACATCAAGGTTTATGGTTGGCGTCACCATGCTATCGAAACCACCAATAGCTGGAAGCGGTCTGAGAGGGGAGCAACATGATGTGGAATTAATACTTCGAATTCTGAACACGGGTGAGGGCGGTTTGGACTTTGGGGTTGTGGAGCCCTGTTAAAAGGACGTGTCCTGTGACCCCCTGACCACGCCCATCCTCCAGAACTCCTCACACTCCCTGAGGAAACTGAAACGTCCGGGTGTAGAGGCTCCATAATTTTGAGCATAAATTTATGAAGAGCATAAGCTATGTCCTTAATGTGACAAAAACACTTGCTGTTCCACGCCCACGGCGACGTGAAACCAAATTCTTCCTTTTTCCGACCATAGAGATCGAGACAGGAAGAGGGAAACCCAGGGCTCTGAACGATACGCCCACTCCACCACAGAGGACCATGTGTCTCTGAATGCTTCGCGACTCGATTGCAGAACATGGAAAACAATAGACAAAAAAAAGAAATTATGACAGCAAGGCCACAGAAATATAAAAAAATTGACGTTCACTCAAAAAGCAAACAAACACATATGAATAGAAGAAAAAGCTGGGGTTTAGCTTAGTCACACTCGGTGCCCACATCTTTAGTCACTCCTTTTCCACCGCCGGGTGTTGCGTAACCAGGGTTGAAGAACATAAAAATACGGAGGAATAAAGTAGAAAAAAGACACGAACGTGTAACTTCTCGTCAGTCAGGGGCCGTGAATCACATGGAAATTATGAGCCCCGAAAAGGTCAGGCGTGGAGTAACGGCCTTGAGAGGTCACTGGGGACGGAAAAATTAAAATTAAAATAAAATAAAAAAACCTCACTACTTACACCAAGGGTAGTCAACTATTCCATGTTTTCAAGAGGCCTGGCAGATTAAGCGGGCAATTTTTATTTGTTTTAAAATGTACAGGATTGTAAAACATTAAAAAGGGAAAATGCACTCCTTATTCTTCAGCATTTATTTATCTGTTTCCAAAAATCTAAAAACTCAAAATAATAACAGATATTAAGCATTAAAATAAGCAAGACCCTCTGTATATTAGTCTTAGGTTGTACTTTATATTCTTATACATATACTGTATCATAGTAATATGTTTATTTTTTTTCATGACTTTGTATTCATCATATTAATGGCAACTACGTAGTGCATTGCTAACCTTCAAAGGTATTCAAAGGGCTAGTCTATGTTCATAGGCGGGGCCACATTTGGCCCCCGGGTCACCAGATGCAATAGTATGACTTACCCGGTGGCGAATGGAAAATTCGTCAAATGTATTTCTATTGCACTTCTCTCACTTTCATCTCACTATTGCATCCTAAATAAATAAATAAATAAATAAAATAAATAAAATAATGTAACTTCAATTTGAAAAAAAAGAATTCTTCTTCTTCTGATTATTATTATTATTATTATTATTATTATAATTGTTAATAATAATAATAATAATAATAATAATAAAATAAAACATTTAATAAAATGAAATAAAATAAATGACATTTGAATTGAAATGAACAAACAAACAAGCAAACAAACAAACAAACAAACAAATAAATAAATACAATAAAGCCCAAATGGACAAAAATTGGAACATCAAATGATCAAATTTTATCGGTTATCTCATTGCAAGGTGTGGAAAATCTACTTTGTGATTTTCCCTTATTGACTCTTCCTCCGTCCTCAGTCCTCCCCTGTGGCACATGACTAAACCCGCCTGGACCCCAGGCAGGCGGACAGACAGACAAAGCCCCCTCACTCTCCTTGTTTTTCCGAGTGGGTCGGTACGATTCGGGCCTCTGTGGACCAAAACCACGGTCATATTGGGAGCGCACGTGCAAAAACATCCTTTTTATTCGCTCCCTCCCTAAAGCACTGGACCCAACAAAGAGGTCCGTCTGTGTCCGTCCTCCAGACCATCGTCTGTCCTCCTAGGAAATCCCCCTCTGATTATTCCAAAGCCAATCGATCAGCTGACTATGTGAAAAAGGAAAAAAAAGGCACGCAGGCCCACCCATCTTAAAGCTAAATACACACAAACACACTCGCGCGCGCACACATGCCTGCACGCAGACACACACACACAGACACACACACACAGACACAGACACACACACACACACACACACACACACACACACACACACACAAACACACACACACACACACACACACACGGTCTATTAGAAAGTAATCGGTCTATTAGAAAGTAATCGGTCTATTAGAAAGTAATTTTCTACTTTTTATTTTATTTTATTTTAGTACTTTTTCCTAGGACTTCTTGTGTGCTATCACCGGGTGCGTTGCATTACATTTCACTGCATATATGTATGGAAGTATGTATATGTATGTGACAAATAAAAATCTTGAATCTTGAATCTTGAATCTTGAACACACACGCGCACACACACACAGTGAGCCAGCTGGAGAGGACGGGGTCGCCCCTCCACATGACGCATCCACCCACTTCCTGTTTGTCTTATATGTACATACCCATGCAAACTGCGTGGGTATACAAAATGAATACAAAAGCAGGCGGCAGGTGCGTATGTGAGTGTATTCATATTCAGGGTTACCAGATTGTGTGTCCAAAAATGTTCCGTAGCTGAAATATCTACGGAATTATTTGGCATTCTGCAGATTGCAGCCCTGGCTCTGTGTTTACAGGCTTCCGATGCTGTAGGTGAAAGACTCATGTCCAGCCGTCACACACACCATCCAAATTTATTTAAGGGTCATTTTGTGTCTTTTTCTGTGGGGGAGGAGGGGTGGATGAGGTTCGGGTGGTGAAGGTCTAATCTCCTCCAGTCCGGGTTCTATCGGCGGAACCGAGTGTTTGTTCTCAGCCTTTTGTGTGGGAGACGCAAACTTCCGCCCATGGCACAATAATAGAACAGATCATCTTTTTCCTGCTTTCCTGTTTGGCACATTCGCACATGACATTGTTTCGGCCGCTGGTCCCCCAGTCCCATCCACCAAGGTCGCTGGCTGTTTTATGCTTTCGGGTTTTTCTGTGGTTTTAGTTCCGGTTAACAGCTTATCTGTATTACATACTGAATTATTAATCTATATTTATTATTATGTAATATATTATAATATACATCATATATTTGTGATATATTTGTTATAATAATGTATTAATAATAAATATAATTAGCAATTCAATAATAATAATAATAATGATAACAAAAATGTAATACTTATACTTATACTTATAATAATAAGTTAATAATAATTTGTTTTTAAAATATTCAAGTTTAAATTTGTATATTTTAGGATATGCATGAAGAAATTGTGACTTTATTTTATATATATATATATATATATTTATGCATCATTCATGCTATTTACATAACCCCGAGGTGAATTGCCAACCCAGGGATGTAAGTATAGAGTACATAGTACACTGTGCACCAGAATGCACTGAACTTTTACAGCAAATAAACAAACTGGCACATAAATAATTCAGGGTAGCGCTGTAAAAAAATTCAGAGAAACTATTTTTAAAAGAGAGAAAATATTTTTTTTTCTATATATACAGGACAAAATGGAAAAAATAGGAAAAGTAAGTAATAGGCAAAATAGATAGAAAGATATGTGTATATGCATATTGTATATGTATATGTGTATTTCATGTGTACATGTGTATTTGATGTGTATTATATTTGTACATGTGAATTTGATCTGTATATGTGTTTTGTCTGTGTATGTGTGTATTATATGTACAGTATATGTGTATTGTATGTGTGTATGCATATTTTATGTGTATTGTATATGCAAATGGATATTTGTTGTGTATTTGATGTGTTTTTGATTTGTATATGTATATTTGATGTATAAATATGTACATGTGAATTAGATGTGTGTATGGGTATGTCTATATGTGTATACACATGTTTAAATTAATTGTATGTATAAATTTGTCTACGTGTGTGTACACAGTATACAGTATGTATCCCTCCCCACCTTGAAGGAGAGAGAGAAGCACCATAAGGGAACCCAAGACCAAAACCAAAACAGAATCCATAATGCACCATGCTTTTGAAACAGCATGCTTGGAGTTCTTCTAAAAATGTCTCAACTCCCAATGCAGGCTGGGTGGATGGATAGACAGACAGGCAGACAGACAGACAGACAGACAGACAGACAGACAGACAGACAGACAGACAGACAGACAGACTGACTGACTGACTGACTGACTGACTGACTGACTGACTGACTGACTGACTGACTGACTGACTGACTGACTGACTGACTGACTGACTGACTGACAGACAGACAGACAGACAGACAGACAGATAGATAGATAGATAGATAGATAGATAGATAGATAGATAGATAGATAGATCGATCGATCGATCGATCGACCGACGGAAGGATGTTGAAAGACAACACATGTCGACTTTGTTCCGGGGAGATGGGACCAGCGAGTTGTTCTGCTCAGAGAGCTCCAACACTGTTTTTGAAAGGCGCTTAGTAAAAAAAAGACGTTTTTTGTGTGGATTGACGGCGATGGATTTTCAGTATTCTGATTCAGAATCAGAATTCATTTCAACATTTGCTTCGAAAAAATCTTAACAGTCTGGGAAAAAAAAGATATATAGTATACATCAAATAAACAAAAATAGCCAAATATTGAAATAAAATAGTTGCATAAAAAAACAAAAGAATTGCCAAATAAAATATACAAAAAGCCATTCTAAGCACAGGATAAGTGTCTATTTCTATTCCTAGTATAACTATATTATACATACATACTGAATATAAATTCTTTTTTTTTTATTTTAATTTATTGTTTTTTTTCTTTACAAGACCGCCACCAATCTCGCTCCATGGAAAACGGTCTGACCATGTTTTTGTTGATAAACAACTAACCATAATCAAAACTCCAAGAGGTGGAGAATCACCACGGGGAAGACAAATAAACATAGAACCAAACAACATGTACATGGAAAAACATAAACATATAAACGTTGATGACAACATGTATCCACAAAACAGAGTTAATTAAGTCCAGGAAAACTGGAGCAGAATCTCGGCACAAGGCCTGATTCCTGTCATAGTTATGGCAGTAAATGAGGGAGAAAAGGAGAGGGATGTAACCAGGAGGGTGTTCGAGGGTGTGTTCAAAGAAGGTGCTGGTGTACGTATGTGTGTGTCTGTGTGTGTGTGTGTTTGTGTGATGTGTTCACCGGTGAGTGTATGGACTTGTCCCAATTAGTTCTCGTGTATAAGGTTGGTATTATATCGTAGTGCCTCCAAGCAGCAGGAAAGGCCCCGAAGCCACCCCTGAGGCCCACAGCAGTATAGACACCCCACCACCGCAGGAAAGCCCCGAGCACCTTGCCCTGCAGCCACAGAAAACCCCCCAGCCCCCAGAGAAGCCGGGGACCCGTGGAGCAACAGCCATGCCCGGCCCCCGAGGAGCATAACCACCTCCCGGAGCACGCGAGGAGACCCTGCACCCCTGAGGCGCACACACACAACCCACTCCCAAGATGCAGCTGCAGGCACCGATTTACATTATGTATTTATTTATTTTGAGTGGAAACATTTACAGCACAGCCGTTGAGTTAAGAAATAACTACAGGTACTCCTCACTCAACGACTGAGCTCCCATACTACGGCCAGGTCGTTAAGCGAATTGGTCGATAAGCGAATACCGGTGTTATTTCATGGTAAGTGGGCGTGGCCATTGCAAACGCTAGTGTGGTGAATACTGACAGACTGCGGGAACAAGACTGAGAACGGTGATGAGATGTATACAGTGTATATAGTATACATACTATATAGTGTATATAGTATATAAAGTATATAGTGTATATAGTGTATAGTATATATAGTGTATATAGGGTATATAGTGTATATAGTGTATATAGTGTGCATAGTATATATAGTGTATAAAGTGTTCATCGTAAATATAGTGTATAGAGTGTATATAGTGTATATAGTATATATAGTATATATAGTATATATGGTGTATATAGTGGACATAGTGTTATTTCATGGCAAGGGGGCATGGCAACTGCGAACGCTAGTGTAGTGAATACAGACTGTCGGAACGAGACTGAGAACGGTGATGAGATGAGATGTATACAGTGTATATAGTATATATACTATATAGTGTATGTAGTGCATATTGTATATAGTGTATAAAGTGTATATAGTGTATAAAGTATATAAAGTATATAGTGTATATAGTGTATATAGTGTATATAGTATATATAGTGTATATTACATTACATTACATTACATTAAGCAGACGCTTTTATCCAAAGCGACTTACAATTGTTCAAACACCGACGGACGCAGCCATCAGGAGCAATTAGGGGTTAAGTGTCTTGCTCAAGGACACTACAGCCTGCTAGCAGGAGGAGTCTGGGATCGAACCAGCAACCTTTAGATTACTAGACCACCAGCTCTACCGCCTGAGCTACCATCCCCTTATATAGTGTACATAGTATATATATAGTGTATATAGTATATATAGTATGTATAGTGTAAATAGTGTATATAGTGTACATATTGTATATATAGTGTATATAGTGTATATAGTGTATATTGTATATATGGTGTATATAGCTTATATAGTATATATAGTGTATACAGTGTACATAGTATATATATATATAGTGTATATAGTATATATAGTACATATAGTGTATATAGTGTATATAGTGTATATTGTATAAATAGTGTATATAGTATATATAGTATGTATAGTGTAAATAGTGTATATAGTGTACATATTGTATATAGTATATATAGTGTATAAAGTGTATATAGTGTATGTTGTATATATGGTGTATATAGCTTATATAGTATATATAGTGTAGATTGAAGATTCAAGATTGAAGATTCAAGATTTTTATTTGTCACATACATATACATACTTTCATACATATATGCAGTGAAATGTAATGCAACGCACCCGGTGATAGCACACAATATGTCCTAGGAAAAAATAAAAATAAAAAATTATTTCTAATAGGCCGACTAACTGACTCCTAAAACGTAATACAGTAAGTTGAATACTTATAGAATAAAATAAAAATATATAGAATAAAATACAATAAAAATAAAATGAAATAAAATGGAATAGATAGAGGGAATATGCCTATGTATATACAGATATGTGCATTAAAGTGGCAGTATATATAGTATATATAGTGTATATAGTGTATATAGTGTATATAGTGTATATTGTATATATAGTGTATATAGCTTATATAGTATATATAGTGTATACAGTATATATAGTATATATCGAGTATATAGTATATAAAGGGTGATGCAGGATGAGATGCTTGACGCTGAGACGTGGCAGTATTGTACACAGCGTACAATACTGACTGGAAAGTCAGCATCGTGCCTTTTGTCGGCGACTTGAGGGGAACGTTTTGCGCCGCGTTTCTTCCACAACAAAACACTGGTCGTCGTTTCTCCCTCTCCCGCTTATTAGGCCTAATTGACGGCTGACGAGAGACCAAAGCCAGGCCGAGCGCTCAGACACAGTCCCCCGAGCTCTTCTGGGGTCCAATTACACACACTACACACACACACAGACACACACACACACACACACACACACACACACACACACACACACACACTACACCACACACACACACACACACACATACACACACACACACACACACACACACACACACACACACTACACCACACACACACACACACACACACACACACACACACACACTACACCACACACACACACACACACACACACACACACACACACTACACTACACACACTACACACACACACACACACACACTACACCACACACACACACACACACACATACACACACACACACACACACACACACTACACTACACACACTACACACAAACGCACACAGGCACACATGCACACACACACTACACTACGCACATACCCACACACACACACACACACACACACATACACACACACACACACACACACACACTACACTACACACACTACTCACAAACGCACACAGGAACACATGCACCCACACACTACACTATGCACATACCCACACACACACACACACACACACACACACACACACACACACACACACACACACACTACACACACTACACAAACACACACACACACTACACTCTACACATTACACACTACACACACACCAATGCCATGACTCTGGAATTAGATTTGTGGCAATACAGTCGACTAAGACACAAAGCCTAACTTTTGTAAGTGGGAGCAAAGTTGTTGTTTTTTAACAAATTAAAAAGTTTACCTTTTTACGGGAACTCCGCCCCGACGCAAACCTTTAACACTTTTCATTTAAAAATAATAATGAAAAAGAAACGTGTTGCAGTAAGTGCCGGCAAAGAGGGTGAAAAATGCCGGCAATGGATTTTTATTGGAATCCGTACCGGAAGTGATTAAAATTGCTTAACGCAGGGCTCTGTGGGACGCCCGATTCTGATTGGTCAATAGCGGCAGTCAGCGGTCATTTATTTCTGAACAATGGCCGGTGTCTCTTTAATCATGACTGTTGTCATGGGCGACCACTTCTTTGCCTGGTGTCACGCCCCTCGACTGCCAGTGCTAACGCTAACACTAGCCAGACGATGTCTTGCGACGCTACATATGAACCACGATGGGAAAATGTGGATATGTAGAGATTCACATTGATAACAGTAAATTATTAAAGCGATCCTTAAAAGCTAGTCTTGCGTCGAGGAGAAGTTGTTTTTGTTGTCGGCCAAATAGTTTGCTGTGTTGTTGTGGACTATTTCGCTTCGTGGAAGCTCTTGAACTAGGCATATATTTATAAAAAATCATTTCAAATCAATATTAAAATTTTTATGTGTTCTTTGATTTAGTAAGAAGCGATAATAAATAAGCAGATAGCGTGCCGCTAACACTAGTCACAATTTTTGCTTTGAACGTTGCTTTAGTTGGAATTCATGAGCAGTGGGAGCGGGCCGGGCTATTTTATATCATTCCGTTTTACAGAAATGAATCAACCCTCCCGGTGGCCGCGCTGACGCTGGAGCGCTGCGTCAAAACATATTCATTATGGGTTTGGCAAGACGAGGGACGTCAAGCTCATTATGATTCATCATATCAGCGAGGTGAGATCTCACACCAGCTCAGTTCCTCCTCTCATGTGGTTCTGGCTCCACGTGGCGTCCTTGGACAACGCACTTCCCCAAAACGTCCTACTTATAGAGAGAGAGCTCTTAAAAAAGTAACTTACTGAGTTCAGTGTAACGTGGTTGGTTGGATAACGGAACAAAAGAAAACCGTGAAGCGAAGCATTGATGTTTGGACTTTTTTTTTAAAATCATCTTTGCCTCAGAGTTTTGGATGTGGCTGTCACTCACTCAGACTCACTCAAAAGTATTGAAATAATGTTTTTGAATTTCAAATGTTTTTTTTTTTTTGTTTTTTTTTAACATTACATTACATTGTTCTTTTAATTTTTAAAAAACTTTCACATCACATTACATTTTTCTTTTAACTTTTAAAATGTGAATATACTGTATATTGTATAAAAATAATAATAATTAAAAAAAAATAATAATATATATATATATATATATATATATATATGTAAAATATATGTAACATTTTTTAATGACATATAAATTATAATTTTCAAATCAAACCAATGTCCTGGATTCCGAGAACAGCATTTATTTTTTTTATCCTTGTTTTTACATGTGTATTTAACTATGACGGTAAAATGCAGTCGGTGAAGCCGAAAACCTTTGCACGTGTCTTTTTCCCCGCCGCTGCCACGGAGTTGCACACCCAGAGCTGCTCTCAGCGAATCATATTTTGCTGTGTTTTCAGCCAATCACATCCCCTTTAGCTTCAGAGCGGCTTCACTGATCTTCTAAACTCAGTTGGAAGCAACAGTTATGGTCAAATTGAGTCCAATTCCTGATCTTTTCTTTCATTTACACATATCTGGATGTTTCAAATTCTGATTTATTTCCCCAATGAAAAATAATATTATTTATATTAGTTATATGCTGACTTGACATATGATCAAAATTGCCCAAACGGCACGTGTGGATTTTAGCTTGTCCCGGTTTATGCCAAATATTAATGTGTGGCTGGCTTGCCAAGCCAAGCGTTAAAAAAGGCCCCTCATTACCGTCCGCAACGATGCTTCCAAACCATTTCTGGCCGACTGTCGTTCTGACAAACGCTGGAGTTCAACGGGAATGGTGGGAACTGTTATTCCCATTTTCATAACGTAAAAAAACATATTTGGGAATTTAAACACTTATTATTCTTCTATTCCTTATCTCTTATCTTATTTCTCCGAGGATCGCCAGATGTATTTTTGTTGTTCACGGAAAAAATAAACGCCGGCGGAAAGCGGTCCACACCCGAGGTTTCGAACGATCCCGACACACTGTGTCTCCGATCATAGCCAGCGAGGGATGATTGTGGAGAGTCGAATAAGTTCAGTCCGCTAAGCCCCTGCTGGAAGCGGAGCGTGTGTCTGTTTGGCCATATGTGCGGCCGCTTTATCCATCGCTGATGTCACCGACGGGGTGGTGCATTTCATTTGGACAGGCGCAAATTAAGCGTGGGGGGGGGGGGCTCATATGTTTCATTTCATCCACGGTGTTGGGGTGAGAATGCCATCAAAATGTTTTCATGAACAAAGTTTGCGACACGGAAACCTGACTTTGTGAATGGGACAGGGAACTGTCACGCTCTATATCAAAGTCAATTTGTACAGCGAACAAATTAAAATGAGGATATATTATAGTAATGTATTTCAGTATGTATACGCCTGTATACATGCATTCAAAAGGTAATTTACTGTAACCTAAATGATAAGCATATAAAGGTTATTTTTGCATACATTTGTGGAAAATTGCTAACGTACACATACAGAGAAAAGGTGACAGAACTACAGTGTGTAATATGTGCATAGAGCACAAAATAGCGTTCCAGATGCAAAAACCAGTCAATAAAGCAGATATAAACTTCTGTGATGTGATTCTATGTGTATCTAACGACACATGTGCGGTCTAGTAATTAAATGTGTCATTTCTCATGTCACATTTATCCGCTTCCTTGTTTCATTTAAATTTCATGCTTGGGAATCGATCCAAGATGGAGGTACTTCCTTTCGTTTCTCAGCGAAGTGTATGTGTGGAAAGACAGCAGCAGAGGGACCGAAGGGGGACGCTTGCTCTTGGATCCGGTCCCGTTCCCCATTCTGGCAAAGGTACTACAAGCACAGATGGCTCGACCATTCCTGATCTCAAACACACACACGCAAATGCTTATACAGTACATAGAGTACGTAGGCAAACGAGCGTACGTGCATGAACGCATGCCACTTGAACAACCTTCACTTAGAAACGCACGTGCAAACCGCGGGAACGTCAATTATAGCAGCTTAAGGAATAAACAGACACACAGATGCAAACATCAGGTGGAGCCACTGACACGCACACACACACACACACAACACACACACGCACACACTCACAAACACACACACACACGCAAATTACATTAAATTGGGCGTGAGATTAAATGCCACATCAAATCTACTTTCCTCGCTGATCCTTTCCTCCGAGTAAACAAAGTCAAAACAGCAACTGCATGTGTGAAGTGTGCATGCACTCACTCACAAACTCAGGGTTTTTTTTAAAGGTCCAACCCTTATCGAAAACCCTATCCCTAACCATATTCCACCCCAGCCTTCAAGGCCAGAAGATCCCATCAAGCCGGGCAGCTGGCTGCAGCATCAGGGCTGGTGCCTGACCGGCGGTGTTAATGTTCGTCATATTGCCGAGGCCAATGTTGTGGCATGTTAAAGCACAGAGTTTCGTTTTATGACAAGTTGTGTTTTTTTAAATGAATGAAAGCCCATCACAGGTGGACTGCAGCAGTACAACATCATTTCTACTACGGTTCTGCATTTATAGGGCACATCACCCGCTATTTCGGGTCCCATGCTACCTAAAATAATGCCAACTGCTGCGGCCGTTTCACTTCCCAAATGTATTTTTTCGGTACCTCCTTAAATATTGTTCCAATTTATGGGTGCATTGTAAACTCGCAGGAGCCAACTCCCTGCAGCCGAGCACGGTACAGCAACAGCTGCATGCGACCATATAGACAGAGAAGATATTGAAATTCAAGGCCGACCAGCAACTACTATGGGGGTGGGGTTGAATAAGTGTCCTTTGAACAGGGCTAGCAGTGGTCATGCACGTGGTGAACAGGCGCAATTACAATACATGCGTGTGCCCATATGGAGCGCTTGTCCGTCCAGACGTCCAATGAAAAGCAAGATTGTGAAAAGCAGAGTGTGGAGGGTACAGAGAACTAATTGTAGAGGCTGATACAGTGAGAAGACAGCTGACAATCCACAGAAGTGGCTGAGGCAGGGAATGGAGGTGGGGTTCAGTCGGGTCGGGTTGAGTGGTGTTGGATGGGGTTGGGTCGGGGTTGGACAGCAACTGTCGCCAGGCTTGGCTCGTCAGGCCGGGCCGCGGATTTGGCCGGAGAACCGCCTCGGCCCTCGAGACCAGCGGGCTTCTGTTCTGGCGGACTGGCACACACGACCCCTTTGTTGCCGCTCATTGTAAATGCTCTCACCAAGGCGTACACTGATTTAGCCATGAGTTGATTGGGATGCGACCGTGGAAAGAGTGTTTTTTTGTTTTCGGTTCGCACACACGACACAATGACGGTGCTGTGTGGAGATTATTTTCCGTAAAAGATCGCTCGCCCGGGCCCTATCCAAGCAAACCACTAACGACCATTGTCAAGAGAATGCTCATTCTACAACGTCAATGAAAAGATGAAAATGGTTCCATTGTTAGGTGGTTACAAACTCACGGCATGTTATAGATGATTGATAGGTTTCTCTCTATATGTAGCAATGGATTATCACCACCGAACAGTCTGGTAGGATTGAATGGATTATATTACATTACATTAGGGAGACATTTACAGGCTGTCTAATAGTTACACAAGGAAATCATCCTTGAATTCCATGCACTGACATACTTAGATATGCGACGGAAGACAAGAGTCTTATAATCTGATAGCGCTGCCTATTTCCTCGCTTCCGGGCAGAGCCTCAAATGCACGGTGATATCATCCAGCTGCGAGAGTGCACCCGTGAAGCACGGCAACTCTATCCAGACGGCGATGAGGAGTGATCTCCAATTTCAGGAAGGAGACTAATGACGTTTCTATGACCTTGCGGGAGAAGCCTCCCACTCGTTTGGACTGATAACGATGGCAAATTAAGGGCGGGGGGGTGGGGGAATAGGCCAAAGAGCTTAATTTGGAATTTTTCAGTCATTCCTCAAATAACCTCCCAAAGCAGGAATCACTTTGTGAAGGCGGCTACACTTTTTCATCTGCATTTCAAAGGCAGAGTCAAGAAAACAAGGAAGTGACTCTATAATTAATCAGTTACAAACTCCACAGCACTTAGGAGTTCCCACACATACATACTCTCTCTCTCTCTCTCTATATATATATATATATATATACACACACACACACACACACACACACACACACACACACACACACACACACACACACACACACTGTATATATATATATATATATATACTGTATATATACCGTATATAGCAGTATCTACATATATTCAGATATTTATAGCTGAACTAGGATTCACAAAAACATATATATATTTTCATAGTTGAGAGCTGCTCTAAAATGGATACACACACTGAATACACACTAGATCAGCGTTAAGAGGGAGCAGCGGAAATGTGCCCGTAAGTAATTATCTTCATACTAAACCGTCAAAACTGCTCAATTCCCATGAGATAATTACGCATTTCAGAACTCACCGTGACATTGTGTAATTATGTGACTGCAAAGGCATATTGTCTGTACCGGAAGTGGGTGGACAAACTGGACATCTCTTATGAATAACCATGAGAACTAATGACCGACAGACTTCTCGAAACTACGCGAACCTAGAACAGCCATCGGGCTTTGCTTCTGCTTTCACAAAAGTTGCCCGAACGAACACGTTTCCAAATCCAAAACCGTCAATGAATAGCTGCCGAACGACGTATGAACTTTGCACAAAACGAACCAAAGCAGTTAACACTCAGCTTTTAATTGGAAAGCTACGGCTTATTAAAAAAGACAATGGCGACATGGATCGAAAGCCTCTCTATTTTTCCTTTTTTTGTGTGCTTTCAAAACTATGAGCGGGTCTATCTCTCGCTGGCACATGGGGAGGAGGAACATTCCATGAACGAGGCAAAGCCCTTGTTTCCTCAACATAAAGTGATAGTGTTTTGTGGGGGGTGTTATGGCATTTTATGTTAAAACAGCCCAAAACACGCTGATCCCTTCCCCTCTTATGAATAGTTGATGGGCAGAGGTGATGCGATTGAGGTGAACTCTTAATGCCCAGAACTACTTTGATTTCAGAGTATGTTCGGGGAAATTGTGTATACACTGTATATTGTGGTATAGCTGTGGATGCCATACTACGTGTGCACTTCATGTATTTTTATTATCATTAATATTGTATTTATTGTAATAATTATATTATTATTATTATTATTATTATTATTATTATTATTATTATTATTATTACTATTATGATTATTATTCTTGTATGGTATTTACAAATAGGAATTTGTTCTGGTGAGGTTTGGTGCGTTTCTCCAGACAATTAGGATAAAAAAAGCTTAACAGTCTGAACAAATGGAGAATTAAAACAATAATAAAATGAAATACAATAAAAAGTGAAGTTAAAATAAATATATACAAGTAAAAAAAACACAAAAAATAGTCAAGATACTGTATATATATATATATAGAAGATGTGATACTATGCACAGATTAAATTGTTGTTGGGGGTATATATTTATTATAAATGTGAATTATTACTATGTACTCACAACATACTAACTAGATTATTACAATATTATGTACAGTACATTACTAGTGTGATTGCACATACTATTGTTATTGTTATTATTGTTGTCATCATTATTATCATTTCTACTACTGTACTAATAGCAAGAGTAGGAGCAGTAGTAGCATTAACAATTACATCTAGGCTCATTGTTAGTGCTACAATGAAACACAAAGATCAATTATTTGGTCAGATGCTGGAGAGCCATTCTCCACTGTGTTCGACCCCATCACCCTTTTTTACAGCAGAACCAGGGCATAAGTCTGCAGTCGGTCAGAGAAATGTAATGGGTCAAGTGTGTCAGCGATGAATGGGAAGAATGAGGATGAGGGGAATGAGAGAGAGAGAGAGAGAGAGAGAGAGAGAGAGGTTATTAATAACCGCACTGTGTCAAGGCCGAGCAGTCATGGGCTCCTGTCTAGTATAAAAGACGCTAAGACTTCCCCTGAGGAAGAATCGCCTGCCTGCGGGCGTATTAAGTCTGCTGTGTCTATTCAGCAAACCGCAGCAGAGCAGACTTCCTCTGACACACACACACACACACACACACACACACACACACACACACACACACACACACACACACACTTTCTGCTGCAGAGACACATCTTACTGGGTGAAAGACCAGGATGTAAACGGCAAATTTAAAGCTACGGGTTAACTTTTTTTCTGTGCTCTAATAATGAATGAATAAATGAATTGTCTTTTGCTTTTGCTTTTAGGACCTGGCCTCCGAGCGAGGCTAAATACAATCCTTAAAATATGATGAGAGTAAGACCATTTGTGGCATTTTTGGCTTTCATGCAAATTATGTGTATCTTTTATTTTTGTTGCCCCATGACTCACTGTTATGACATTGGAGACTCTGTAAATACCTTGGTAAGCGCATGGTAATAATTATCATTTATGCCCTATACATCTATAAATAGAGCAACAATTTATCCTGTGCTTTTCCCATTTTGTATATTCTGGCCATTACTGTTCTGTATTGTTGGCTAGTTGTGTATATTTGGCCATTTTTTATTATATTTATACTTCAAGTAAATTACAATCAAATGGTATTGGTTTTTTTTAATGTATTTTATCATTTTATTTTATTTATTAAATATTTAATCTCTTTATTTATATTTCTTTACAGCATTTACATTTTTTTCCGACTGTTAAGCTTTTTTTTTTAACGCCAATCGTCAGTAGAGAAACGCACCAACCTTTAGCGTGACGAATTCCTCGTATTTGAAAA